>NW_004524895.1:873192-883540 GCF_000260255.1 Octodon degus
GATGGAACATGGGTCCTTGCATTTGTCAGCCAGGTGCTTAGACAACTGAGTTATCTCCCCAGCTTCATCTTGTGCAGTTAAACAATAATTTATAGAGTTTAAAGTGTTAAAATGCTCACCAAATTCAGGGTGGGTTTAGCAATTCAGAACTATTCCATTGATGCTCAGGTCCATTTTGTTGCCAATACCATGCTGATATTTTCACAGTAGCTTTGTAGTATAATTTCAAGTCAGGAATTGTAATGCCTCCTGCCTTGTCTTTGTTGCATGAGAAGTAAACTTCGTTTTCAGGGTTTGAGAGAGTGGAGGATAGGAATAGCAAACCCCACCTTGGGGAAACCTGTCAGCGCCAAAAGGAATGTGAATCACTAATGGAAAAACAATCTGAATGTGCAAACTGCGACTCTGATTCCCTTCATCAAATTAAACACAAGCACAGTTCCCTGAATTCCAACAATGGTGCTGTGTGTCTGTAACATTTCTGTGGGGAGTCGTGCTGGGTTCGGCCTGCCCCGGGAAATCTGTAAATGCAATACCATGGACCTAGATTATGAGGGTGTTCATCACATCAGGTATTACAAATATTTAGCACATGGGCTGATGCAGTAAAGGAGTGAAATACGAAGGCAGAGGCCTTGGGGACAGGGCATGAACCATGCCCACACAGAGCACATGCTGTTATGAGTCCTGTAGGGCTCCCAGGTCATCTCTTCACTTGGCAGCAGAGACACGCATGCATCCCCAGGCAAAGGCTGGCAGCAACTTTGGGACACTGCCCCCTTTCCTGCTCCTTTTCCCAGCAGAGTGTCCCTGCTCCTGGGGAGACCCAGACTTAAGGAAGAGACTGGTCAGTCTCTACAGTGCAGTCCACGTTCCCTACCACACAGTCCACTCCCCCGCTGAGCAGACTTAGGGAGCAGGCCCTGGGCCTGAGGTCCTTGCCAGGCTGAGTGACTCCAATCTGTCCCTCAAGCCCCCTACCAGGGTCCTTTTAACTCTAGGAAATGCACCCACCCTCAGTAGCCTCATGGGCAGAGCTTGAAGCGTGTTTCCTGTCCCTCAGCTCTCCTTCCCGGATCTGCAGGGAAGCCCAGTTTTCCAAAGAGCAGCACAGTCCAGGAAGAAATTGCAGCCCTGAGCAGTGTTTGCTGACACCTCACCATGCACAACCCAGCACAGGCCATGTCATTGTTGCTCCTGCTTCCATTCTCTGCTAGTTTTCTGTCACCTTTTTCATTCTTTTTTTTAAATAAAGTTTTATTTATTTACTTATTTGATACAGGGTCTCACTTTACAGCTTGTACTCATAGTGAACATCCTGTCTCAAACTCTGTAGCACTGGGATTACAGGTGGACGCCCCCAGGCCCAGTTTTTTAGTGGCCCACAGGACACTGTTGCATGCAGTACATACCAAGGATCGAACCTAGATCTCTGCACTTGAAAGGCAGGTGCTTAGAACACTGAGCTATCTCCCCCGCTCACCTTTTTCATTCTTATTGATTTTTTTCCCTCTTTTTGAAATTAATTTTACTGAGAAATAATTGCAATGAGTCACTTTCAAAATAGGTTGGTAGGAGAGATACAACAATTAATACATTGCATATTGTTGCCTTTGTAGTAGTCATTTATAGCTCAAGATGCCAACATGATATTCTGCCCAAACAGTATTAGTACAAATCTTTCTTCTTATTGAATTAAGAGAAAGTGGCTACATATCTATCTTAATTATTTTGTATATGCAGATAAGAAATTGTCCTTCATTTATATCTCTTATGTTTAGTTTTGTCAGAGATGGGTATTCCATAGCCATCAAATTTTGTAGGTGCATGAATTCAGCAAAATATTCCAATATAGTCTAGTAGTCCACAATAGTAGTGAGTTATCCATAGGACTGGCAATGTCTGAATCTGATGACTTGAGCCTTCCACAGCTCAGCATATTAGCATGGCTTCACTTTTCATACCTCGTTTCTACACTTTTCTGCTGGATGGTTAAGACCAAGATAAAGCAAGACCTATATATCAGGAAATGTAACTTTTGTATCTGACAAGGTCAGTCAAGTCCCCTCAGGACTTATCCCTAAACCCTGTACCACACTTTATTGATCCTTTGCCAGTGTCAGCCATGTGGATGAGTCACAGCCATTGCTTGGCCAATGTGCTCTCTGTGAAAGCCTGAGAGAATATTTTCTCTCCATGTGACTCTCCTTAGGCACACTCTACATCATCAATCACTTTCCTCTTTGGCCCCATAATCTCCTTGATCAGAAAATTTAGGACACAACTGAGTTACATGATGTTACATTATAGGTTCTCCTATGTCCGGAATCCTCAATGACCTTGAAAGGCTAGGGCCAAAATGTTGGCTGTCCTTGCAGCCCTCCTTTTTCTCTAATTTTTGGTCTGCTGACTTAGGTTGTTAACCCTCCAGAAGAGAAGCTTATTATTACCCTCCAATATATGCAGTTGGGTTTAACCTCACTATCTGTCTGAATATCAAACATCTTAGGCATAAGATGGAACATGTATTTTTCATAAAATATTGATATGTTAAACTTTAAGTCTCTATAGAATATGAAAAAAGAATTAAAAAATAAAAAATATTTTAAAAATATGAATAAACAGTTATATATTTTTACACAAAAATTTAGAAGTCTAACCATATACAACATTGTAGCAGGACAGTTTGGTGACATTTTTTCCCCTCTTTTGTCTCTTTTTCATTTATTACCCTTTAAAAAAACTTACTTGAGATACAGCCTGGCCATAATTGGTATGTCATGACAAACAGTACATATTTAGAAAACCAGACAACCCATAAATTTGGAAAAAATCTTAACTAATAAGCTCTCAGACAAAGGTCGGCTTTCTAGAATGTATAAAGAACTAAAAAAACGTTAGGGCCCCAAATTTAAAGACCCAATCCAGAAATGGGCATCTGAGATGAACACACACTTCTCAGAAGTTGAAATTAAAGAAGTGAATAAATATATGAAAAAATCATCCACATCACTAGCCATCCATGAAATGCAAATTAAAACAACACTGAGATACCATTTCACCCCAGAAAGAATGGCTATTATGAAGAAATCAACCAATGACAAATGTTGGAGAGGCTGTGGGAATAAAGGAAGCCTTCTGTACTGCTGTTGGGAATGTAGACTGGTGCAACCATTATGGAAATCAGCGTGGAGACTCTTTAGAAAACCAGGACTGGAAATCCCATTCAAACCAGCTATCCCCCTACTGGGAATCTTCCCAGAGGAACTGAAAATGTCATATCATAGTGATATATGTGTACCTATGCTTATAGCAACACAATTTGTGATAGCCAAATCTTGGAAACAACCAAGATGCCCATCACTTGAGGAATGGATGAAAAAGATGTGGTATTTTTATATAATGGAGTATTACTCAGCTATAAAGAATAATAAGTTCGAAGCCTTTATATTGAAGTGGATGCCACTTGAAGATATACTCATAAGCGAAATCAACCAGACCTACATGTGTAAATATTGTAGTATAAGGGCTACTAAGTATTGTAGTATAAGAATAAAAAAGAAGAAATACAAATACAGAGGTATAGCACAAGTAAAGGGAAAGTGAGAACTTGAGGATTAGACAATGAAAAGAGGGCAGGGAAAAAAGCTAGGAAACATGACAGGGCCAAAGCCATACATTTAAATGCACAAGCTGGGTAAGGAAATGATCCTGAGAACTATCAGCAAGTTGTTAAAACTAGCAGTTACTTGGTGGGATTCTCACCCTGACTAACTATATATGCTGATACCTGTGAACTGAGCGATTGCACTGAAGATAGCAATGTGTAATAGTGGGTTCATGCTTGGAATGCCTGTCATTCTGATATTTTTCCTTCTTTTTGAGACAAGATTTCTCCAAGTAGCTCAGGCTGGCCATGCACTCACATTGTAGCCCTACCTATCCTTCTATTCCTGGTGATCCTCCTGCCTCAGCTCTCAGAACACTGGGATTACAGGTGTGCAAGACAGGCTTGTCTCCTAGTGATATTATTAATCTTAGCCCATGTATATGGCATATAATGTCCAGGTTCACTGGAGTTATTAGGACCTTGTACATGGCACACCTTCACTCTGCAGTTTTCCCCATGGCCTCCCCTCTCCCTTTGCCCTGGGACCACTGTACTCCTTTCGATGGGCAAGAGAGCCATCATCCCCTCTCATTCCAGCCCCTTCATTTTCTCTTGGTTTGTAAATTGCATTACTCAGAAGAGAGGTGACATGTGGGATTGAAGACAAACCAAAAACTAACATGGCCAGCATTAATATTCATTGAGTTTTGAGTTTTCATGTTGTACTTCAAGGGGTTTTGGTTACTTGATGATGTTTTACTGAAAAAAAAATACTTCATGTAACATATAACTCAATTTTGCAGAACTGCATTTGGAGGAAGTCTTGTACTTTTTTTGTTACACAGATCAATTTGTTTAATATATCAAACCATGAAGATTGACATTTAAACCCAATATACAAATGAATAAGTAAACAAATGCATGGTACCTTCACATGTTGGGGGTGTGTATGGAACATGGTGTGATGATGTAACTTTCCTCAGCATTGTATGCAACTATCTCAGCTAATCCATCCTTTCTTTGGAAATTTGTTCTTGTATTTATAAATCTAAAGTGAGAGGAGAGGGTTACAGGAGACAAGGAAGAGGAGGAAAAAGCAGTCACCACAGAGAATCAAATGTTCTATTTCCAGGTTGAAAGACAGCTGTTAAAAATCAGCGAATGCACAACACGTTTTTAAGATCAGCACACCAAGCATTCTGTACCTGAAATACTGCAAATAAAGATGGAGTTTGAAGAAACTTGGGAGCAGAGAGCTGAGTCTCTCCTCTCTCAGATGTGAACTGCTTACCTTGTGAGGCTTTTCACACTGGGCTGCAAACTGGCCTCGCTCATATTTATTTGTAACGAGGGAGACAGCAACGTGCTGTGCTCTTCCAAAGGCGCTGTCCAGGATGGGGAGCTGCCCCTTCCACAACCCTCAGAGCTCATTGTTTCCTTCTTTCAGGCAAAGGTGTCCAGGATGGTCCTGTCCTGGTATTTCATTCCGTGCCTCCTTTTGTCACCAGAATAGCCCCGCTCTGGCCTGGCACATTTTCACCGATTCACTGACTCAAGAAGTCCAAAACCTATGCTTATGTCCAGAAGGCTAATACCATCAACTTCCTTCCCACAGAGGTCATCTCAGTGCCTTACTACAGAAGTAATCCTACTAAGCCAGGTGCTAGAGGCACTCCTAGGGCCAGCACCCCTTGCAGAGTAGCAGGCATCCATCACTCCAGTACCCTGAGAGCAGGTTCACCGCGCCAAACAGCCCCCAGGCTTCACCAATTCATCCCTCCTCCCAAGGAACTGCTGATCAGAAGTCTGGATCCATGAATAAGTACTCAAGCAGGCAATTACTTGTAAAGTAAGTAGTTCAGGTTTTGAGAGTGGAAATGGTTTGAAAAAAAGCTACTGATGAAAGGCATTTAGCTTTGCGAGAGTTGTGAGCATCAAAGAGAGAAGGACAGATGGGGCAGGGAGCAAAATTGAAGTACAAACTTCCCCAGATTCTCACCCCTACTCATCTAACTTTGCTGAACCATTTTATCTCAGGAACCTCACCATCCACCACTGGTTTACATAAAATATATACTCTTGATCCAGTCTTCCTATTTAGTATTATTTCACACAGATTTCTTTCTTTTTTATGTTTAGGACAAGGTCTACAGAGTCTCACTATGTAGATCGGACTCACAGTGATCCTTCTGTTTATAGCCTCCCAAGAACTGCCATTACAGGCGCATGCCAACAAGTCCAGTCTCAATCACCACCTCAGCGTGCCCTAGGGTATGGCCGGCATAGTGCACAGCTTTTCTTAAATAAAAATATACTGATGCTTCACACTGATGCCTTATTTCTTAGGAAAAGCTCAGAGTCCATCAAGCCTGTGATACACTAGTTAGAATTCTGAAACGAGGGAATTGGTCTGCAAACCTTCAAATCCATCATTCACCTTTAGGACACTCTTTAAATACTGTGTACCATTCACGCTCAGAGGGATTGCTCACCACAGATGGCTGGACTGGCCTAACATGGACGGATTTAGTGGACTGGAGGGTGAGGGATTCCTAAAGCCTTTTCCTGGAGCCAATTTCTGGGCATAGGTGGTGGCAATGTAGGCACTAAGAATGCATATCTCTCTGGGTTTCAAGTTACCCTGCACTGCCTCAGGTCCAGCCATTGAGAGAATGTTGGCATTTTAAGATAACTCCTGTCCCTTGCAGTGCTGTTGAGCCCAGGGTGATGACTTTTTCAGAATGAGATGGCTTTCAGAGAACTCAACTTACAAGCCCATCATGGAAGCCAGGGTGTAAAGGTAGGGGAAGTGGATGCACAGCTGCCAGGATAGGTGGAAGAACATAAGCACTGTGCAGGTCACTCTGTGCAGAAGACCCCTGAGGTCCCTGGCCTGGTGGTGGACACATGTAGTGCCAGCAGGTCAAGGGACTGAGGGAGGAAGGTCTCCCTGAGTTGTGGACCATGCTCCACTGCAAACGTCGCCTCTTGGAAGGAGGGGAAAATTGCAAGAAGCTCCCAGCCCTGTGAGCACACACAGGAGAACAATGAGTGCACACAGGGAAGGGTGATTGTTTATCCTAGAGGTAAAATCACTGTAGCTGGGGTAGGTGTGAGAGCCTGGAGGCATTGGCTCCTTCTAGGAGAGTCCTGTGTGTCATGAAAGAAGCAGTAAGTGCTGAAGAGCTGGACAGGGCCAGCGTGTGTGTGTCAGGGCAGACGACCCAGGGTGCAGGGCAGGGCACAGTCAGGGAGAGATGGCCTTGCTCACAGTGCATTCCGATTTTTTCCTGTCAAGCTACCAATCTACTCTAGGCTTGTATTTCCTCATTTATACAATGAAGATTGGCTTGGATTAGGACACAAGACTGTAATCCCAACACTCAAAAGCTGAGGCAAGAGGGTCTCTGTGAGTTCCAGGCCAGCCTAGTTCATGGCGGGTTGAAGGCCACCACGTATTTCATGGCCAGAATGCATCTGACAAATCAAATGAAGAGAGCATAATGCATGTTCTCCAAGGTTCCCTATGGTACAGGCTGACTCTAGTGGTCTCTATACTTACCCTAATGTCTGCCAAAAGAAGCACATTGTTCTTCTGACAAGAGCCTTCTGTCAAAAACACACAAAGAATTTTAGAACATCACCTCTCCAAAATTCAAAGACTCAAACAAAAAATAAACATCTGAGATGAACAAACACTTCTCAGATGTACAAATAGGAATGGCAAATAAATACATGAAAAAAAAGTTCTACATCATTGTCCATGGGAGGACTGCAGACCAAAACAGCACTGAGACTCCTGCTCACCCCAGAAGGAAGAGCTATCGCCAAGAAGTCAACAACTATGAAATGCTAGGCAGGCTGTCGGGAGAAGGAAGCTTTGACACTGTTGGCAGGAGGGCAGGCTGGTAGAACCACAACGGAAATAATATGCAGATGCCTCAAAAATGCTCGGATTGGTAGTTGTACTCAACCCAGCTATTCCCGTGTGGGGTGTTTTTTCAGAAGAACTGAAAACATCATACTACAGTGATAATTGTGCCCCCATGTTTATAGCAGCACAATTTATCATAGCTAAATTTTGGAAGCAACCCAAATGCCCCTCAATGGAGGAGTGGATAATGATGTGATATTTGGGACAATGCAGTATTATTCAGCTATGAAGAAGGAGATGTTTGAGACTTTTATGGGTAAATGAATGCAAGTAGTGATGATACTCTTAAGTGAAAAAACTTATACCCATTTGTGAAACTATCATATGGTGTCCTTAGTATGAGAACCTGAAAGAGAAAATTAAATCTGAGGGGTACAGTAGATATTAAAAGGGGAAATTTGGCTGTTAAAAAGGAGGGGAGTTCCATCAGGGTGACGAGGGTGAGGTTTGTCATGGGAGACTCAGAAGATGGGCACCAGGGTGATCCTGCACTCCACAGCAGAACAGCGGGGTCATAGGTACCCAGATGCCAAGGCAGGCCCTCCTCAAATGACTGAGTTCTGTTCCTCCTCCAAGAATTAGTTTCTAAATGAGGAGTGGTGTATACTAAGCACTTTACAAGTCACAAGCAAGTGACCATCCAAGGAATCTCCAACAGGATCACTTTCCTTTCTTAGAGTAACTTATATGCAGTACTACAAATAAAAGTACAGACCCAGCAGGTGAATTCCAGGGCCAGGGGCTTTGAGATGGAGAGCTGCATCTTCCCCAGTCCTTGGCAATGCTTACACCACAGGTGCAGAGAACCTTAATGCCTGGGAGGGGATCTACCACCCTCAGGGAAGGTGCCCAGCCCACAAATCCTGTGCTCTGCCACTTGCCCCAGAGGATAGTTCACTGGGCGAGTAGCTCATTGTGCAAGATATTCAACAATAACCACTTCAAAAAGTGAAAGCCAGCAAATCATTCAGAAAACACAGGTAGACTTAGGAGGAACAGGCCTTAGGGGGCAAATAGAAAAAGGCCCATAGAGCACACACTCTGCTGACCTTTGAGAACCACGAATGACAGAGGCAAGAGGAAAACATCACTGGAAATCAGCAGAGCCCTGCATGCGCTCCGTGGGACACAGCTCTGTGCCCTGGGAACAGGTTCCCACCATAACAGTGGCACTTGTTGTACATCAAGTCCTTCCCCGGGGACATTTTCAGTCACCACTGAAGCTTACCAGTGGCCTCTCGTTCACTTTCCCAGAGGACTGGAGAGGTCAGGTATCTATCGTTGACCTTAAAGGATGGAGAATTGAACATTAACATTAATATTAAAGAAGGAGCATTAAACACTCCCCAAGGCCCTTAGAGGACTGATGGCCAAGGCGTCCTGATGGTGACTCAGTGCAGTCCCGTCCCTACAGGAGACCTCATCATCCTTCTACTGAAATGATATTTTATCTAAGTGTAGCTAACCGCAAGAAGAACAGAAAAACCAGTCAGTTCAGAAATGACTACTTTATTGCAAATCTAACTGCTACGGGGATAACTACACGAGGGAGAAACATGCTTGGCCGTGGGATTCCCAGCAGCACACAACTCCAAGCACGATCCACTTCCGCAAGAAGGACGGTGTCCTAGAGCTGCTCAGCCTGGTCATCCATGAGAAATCCATCCAGGACATCAGCTGGTGCATTCTGGAGCACTGCGTCCTTCTGATTTCTCCTGTACTTGGCTCTCCGATTGTTAAACCAACACTGAGGTCAGAAGGGAAAGCAGATAAGGTTAGGAGACAGAACCGTTATCATAAGGGAAAAACAGCACATGTCTTCCTATACATCTACTTATACATATCGGGAGGGGAGCTTCTTCTGCAGGTTCAAATACCTTAGAGGGCTGGGGTTGCACATCCGCGCAGGAATCCAGCCCTGACTGCCCAGGCTAGGGGCTTCCTTCCTTTGCAACAGAGAGTGAAACTAGTTGTAGGAAAGAAAGTGAAACCTCTTTCACACCCTTACCAGACATCAGTTCTGCTCTCTGCTGATGATGCACAGGCCCACAGGTTTCTGTCCGCCCTCTGAAACTCAGTGTTCTTTAACGTTTTCTTCCCGTTACTGGGTGCAGGCTGAGAGAAGTTTTTCCAGTGCCTGAAGTTAGCTCCATGGCTTCTAAGCAGATGAAGCAGCACAGCATCCTGGCTGCCGCCCTCACCTTAGCCCGCCTGCCGGCAGCCCACATCCCTGCTGATCCACCTGGACATGCACAGCTCAGCCCTGATGACCAAGACACAGAACGAGAGGTGCGCTCCAGGATGACGGGCCAAGAAATGGGCAGTTGGAGGGGATCACAGGACTGATCGTCTAAATCTGTCACCCATTGCCCTGCAGCAGACCAGGACCCGTGTGTGATGTCACTCTCCTCTGCACACCCACACAGCCTTCCAGTTCTGGAAGTTTCAAATGGCCTAAACTCTTGGGAAGCTACAATGCAAATCAATAAGACACAACAGGTATTCTATTCTATATCCCCAAAACCTTTTTCACAAGCAAAATACAGCACACGAAGAAGCTCCGATTTAGGGAGGTGCCTTAGTGCACACCGTAGTCCCAAGTGTCAGGAAGCTAACGTGGAAGAACTGTTGTGAGGTCCTAGCCAGCCTGGCTGTCATAGTGAGTACAAGGACAGCCTGACCTGCACAGAAAGACCCTTTCTCAACTACCCCCCAGGAAAATGAAGACCAAGAAGCCCAGAGCAGCAGGTCTGGTGTGGAGAGGATGCAAGGTGTCCACTGCTGACATTGGCACAGCACCGGGG
>NW_004524895.1:884232-887087 GCF_000260255.1 Octodon degus
GGCCACCCCACCAAAGTGTCCTGCAAAACTCACCTCCAAGAAGTAGTACCATGGAAAAGGAACCTTGGAACTCTCCAACATAAAAAAAATGCGCTCAAAAAGACTCAAGAATTTGGAGATGAATGCTGGCAGCTTCTTCAGCTGCTTACAATGTCTTTACACTTTCATGTCTCCGAGACTAGCCAAACTCAGTTCTATGCTACTCTTTCTGATTGTTTGTCGCCTTGACCTAGTTTCTAAGGCCTGTCACCAAACACTCTACTGCAACAAGATTCTGACAATTTGGGAAACTGTGCCATGAAGATTGAGCTATATGCGGTAAAATGTAAATTGTGACTGCCACCATCTCCATCACCTGAGCAAGACTTACAGGAACAACAAGGGGAGGAAGGTAACCTATGGGGCTACCTTCCCCCATCACGCTCAGCTTGACCAGGTATCCATTTCTCGCTCGTAAGCGGATTTCATGGGAGTCTCCTCTCCATGCTCAATGTTTATGAGTTTGTGAATGGGCCTTCAGCTCAGTGGTAGAGCCACATTTTGTGGGTACAAGCTGCTGACTTCTATGCCCAGTGCCAAAGGACAAAGGAAAGAGAGGTGACCAGAAAAGCAATGAACAAATCAACATTAGACTTATGTTCATCTAGGTGCTTAGGCAGGGTTTCAAGCAATTTCTTACGAAAGAAGCTCTTTTCAAACTTTCATCTTCCACCACCCATTTGAGTATTTTCACGGCACATTAAGTCCCAACATGAGTGCGCACAGAAGAGCACCCTAAGGGATACCAAAACTCCAGGAGGGAACTTCACTTGGTGAGAGCATAGACCTGTCAACATCCCTGTATTATGCAGGCTTAGAATTAGAGTGCTCCGGATCATATGCGTACACGAAATGTGAACTGTACACACAGAGTAAGAAAAGCAGCTTGATTTATCATTTGGTTTTGTTTTCTTTTGTTTCACTATTACAGATTCTTAGTCTCTTTCGTAATGGGAGGGATCCTCAAGCCCACCTCTTCGGTCTCGTTTTCTCCTAACAAAGCAGTGTAACTCCAATCCTACTGATTACGCTGGGAAAGGACTGAAGATAACAGCATCTTCCTCACGTTCTGGAAAGGACACAGATGGAAAAAACCACTACAGAGAATGACTGAAAAGCCAGTGGGCCTTTCCTGGACTCACCTGCACTCTGGACTCAGGCTCTTTCAGGACTCTTGCAAGCATCTGTCTGTGGAGAGAAATCAACAATCATTCCTCCTTCTTTGTTGGGGTGAAGGACTCAGTGTTCTAGATGCATGAATGATCACATATGCATTTCCTGCTGAGTTCCCCACTTGAAATCAACTTCTAGTACCCGAAGCATTGTTTTCTGGTGTGAAATATAAGATCTCTTTTGAACTGTTCATGTCCTCACCAAATTTAAGTAGGCAGCGAACATGCATAGGTAATTTTATTTGATACCAGGAAATGAAGGCCAGACCTTCCATGTGCTAGGTAGACACTTGGGCCTGTGGGCTCTGTGTCCAGCCAATTCAGAGGTGACTCTAATGTAATGTTGTGAAAAATGAAAGGAAATGCAGGCATCTAGGCTACAATCTGGAACAAACATTAAATGCAGGATGCTTACAGGATGATACTGTCTCATTTGATGAACAAGGAGTCCACAGAAAATTTATTTAAGAAGCAGCCACTAATGCAAAGAACACGGAAAAAAAAACCCAGCTTGTGCCAAATGTGCATATTTGTATGAGTCAAAGAAACTCATGGGGATAGTGAAAAGAAACCCACAGTATAGGCTAAAATCTTGGCCAAGCATGTCCGATACAGACACAGAAATGCCCCTCCAATCAGGAAGCGAATCTTGCCAGCCAGCTTTAGGCACCAGAAAGTACTCAGTGAGAAATTTCTCTAAAGAAGGGAGAAAGATGACCAGGAATCTGGAGAAAACACCCTGCAAATGACCACCAGGGACATGAAGTACAGCCCTGTCTGAAGGAGTGTCACAGCCTGGGCAATAACACGCCTGCCGAGCACAGGGAGACACTGGATCCCTCAGCCACTCTGAGGACTGATGACAACCTCCGCAGCCTCTCCTGCAAACAGCCTGGTGGGTCTCCAAACATAAACATGGGACTCTATGCGGCAGTGAAGCCATTTCTCAGGAGGTCTCGCAGACTGAAAACCTGCATGTTCCCAGCTGTGTGTCAGGCAAGTTGACAACAGCACTACACACAAAACCAAGCACTTCACAGATGAGTGAGCAGCAGCATTCAACGTGCCAGGGACAATAACTGGCCTCAACACAGAAGGAGCTTCTGACACCTGCTGCAGCATGGATGCGCTGTGAGGATGCCTGAAGCCCCCAAGGCAGGCTCAAACATGGTAAGTATCACCTAGATCTGCTTCCTAGACAATTCAAGCTCATGGAGTAAAAGTGTAAGATCGTCATTGGGAAGAGCTGCAGGGAAGGGGGTACTAGGAGGTGTGTCCTGGAAATTGTTTGATTTTGAGAAATAAAGAGTGCTCTGGACACGGGATGCTCAGCCACAATAAAAAAGATATTACTGCTGATGCCTGCTTTAAAATTCTGTTAGCAAAGATGTAGTGTTCATCTGATGTCAGAACACATAAGGAGCACAAAGCAGTAGCCACCACGCAGTTTCCAGACTGGATTCACACCAGGACCCAAGATGATCCCAACCTTACTCCACAAATGGAGCCGGCACTCCGGGAGAACAAAGACAGGCACATGAGGACTCCACGTGCTCTCTGCTCAAGAACAAAAAGAGGGCTGCAGGAGACCAAGAAAGACACCTGGAGCCGGGGAGATGGCTCAGTGAAATAAGCACTTCCCTG
>NW_004524895.1:887442-903976 GCF_000260255.1 Octodon degus
GGGCTCACGTGAACCTCTTCATCGGGGTACTGGCGGACGCTGTGTGCGTAGTGGGCCTCCTCGTGGCCGAAAGCTTTTTGAATCACTCGCTGCATCTCGGCTGTTGAGGGGATACCTCGTTCTAGCCAGGTACTGGTTTCTGCGATCCAATAATCCACGTTGAGGAGGAGGCTTTCGGAGTAGTGGCGATCGTACTCCATGGTGGCCAGGCGCCAAAAGCCACGAGGTGCGGGCCTCTACTCACCCTACTGGGAAAGCAGCGTCTTTCCGGAAAAGTGTGGCGTAGAAAGGGTGGAGCCTCGCGGTGCAAAACGTTACAAAGCACCTACAGCCTATTGGGCAGCGTGGAGTCAACCATATTCCAACGAAGGCTGCTATTGGTTGTGTGCTGGATACCTGTTGCTGTGCAACGTGTTACGCAAGAAATGTGACTGGGCGTGACCAGAAAAGAAGGCCACGAGTTAGAAGAGCTTTATTGATCTGGTTCAGGCGCAGAATGGGGCTTGAACTTGCCAGTCAGTTAGCTCAATGCCCCCGTGGATCACAGCGATAATCAAGGAAGGGCCTGGCGTGGCCTGCAAGCTGATGGAGAAGTGGGTGAGGGTAAGAACTCACACTGCCAGGGTATCTCTTGTGGGAAAGCTGCGACTCTGTTCCCCCCACCGTCCACGCTGCACTGTCTGCGCCCAGTGAGGGCTCGGAGGGAAGCTGGCTTCACACCGAGGACCTCCTGGCTCCCCAGGCTGAAAGCAGAGTCTGTTCAGCTCCCTAAATCCCCTAGGACTTTGGCTGTCTGGGTGCTGGGAGTTGCCTTGCCTCTTCAACAAGACTACTGTCCTACCTTTGTGCCAGAGACTCCGCTGGCCACATGGAATGCCCTGCCCACTGCTCAGCCATCCAGGATCCCTCAGTGCCCAAGCGGCCCTTCTATTTGCCATAGGGGGGGACCTTCGAGGAGTTGGTTCTCAGCAAGTACTTCGGACGTCAGCTGGGCCTTAGAAACCTCTGTAGCTGGGAAGGATGGGACCACGGGAGCCTCGCTCTCTCCTGAGTCCCCTAAGTAGCTGGCCTTCTGCACTGTTTGGGCGTGGTCAGTGATAACAGAGTATTAGAGACCACAAACATTTGCTTTCTTTGTGGGAGGAAAGGCCTATAGGACAAAAGTGGTATTCCTAGGATTTGGAGTTAGAGCCAGGCAGTGACTCGAGAATAATTTTGTGCACAGCATATGCAGTCATTAAGATGAAGAGTAGTGATTCACTTCTCTCCTGCTCAGTCCTACTTGCACTTTGGCTCTGGCCTCCTCATGTTGACATTCATTGATTAAGGGGAAGGATGGAGGGTTGGATTTAATTGAGGAGAAATGGGTGAAAATAAACGCTGGTCTGAATGTGTTCGTCAGTGGTATACTATGCTTCACGACACAAGACAGTAATCATTACACAGTAGGGTGGTGCAGGGCAATGACAGGGCACTTCAAAGCACACCCTGGAATTAGCAGGGTGACGGAAAGTGAGCACCTCAACACGTGAAGTGAGAGAGATAAAGAAACCAAGGAAAAGGAAGAAGTAGGAATGAAAGAGAGAAAAGTTGAAAAAGAACCACGATGACAAAGGAAAAATGGTGGGGCTGTGGTCTCAGAGAGTGTTTGGGGAGGGCACGGCAGTCACACTGCCCTCCACGCTGGGAATAGCTGTGTTTGGGGAGCTCGCTGCACATCAGTCCTGTGTAGCACAGGGGCTCCTATGTGCACAGCCCTCCCTACGTGATCATCAACTCAGTCATGACAGAAAACCCCAGGGTGGCTAGCAGGAAGAAGTCTGTGGAGGTTTATAGCAGGATAAAAGATGAAGGGTTCTCACTTTTTCAAAAGTGCTCAAGTGTGCTTGCTAAAGCTTTCCATGTGCTCTTCTGACAGGTTAAGCTTATACTGACATCACTGGCATAGGTGCATAAAGGTGAAATTGCCTTAGGTGTGCAGGCTGATGATGGCCTGTTCCAGTCATCCTAGCTCCAAGGGGTCTGGAGGCAGGAAGATTGCAAGTTCAAGACCAGGCCTAGTAATTTAGTGCAGCTCAGTCTCACAGTGAACAAGACAAAGTGTTGAGGTGGAGTTCTGTGATAGACTGTCTCAGTTTCTCTTCTCTCATTTTTGGGACAAATGCCTGACACCCAAAATGAAGGAAGGAAATGTTTATTTAGCTCACAGTTACTCAAGATCTCAGTCCCTGCTTAGCTGGCTCCAGGGAAGAGTGGCACACAGTAGAGAGAAGCCTTTCATGGTGAAAGGAAAGAGTAAGAGGGCAAAGGGAGGATTAGCTGCAATAATGACAGCATAGTGCGAGTCTGCCTCTCTTATGTTGCATTCAGTCTATCAACCCCAGGCTGGGTGTAGTACTCATAATGATAATACCAGAAATTAATCACAAAATCCAGAACTCTGCTCAATGACTGCATGAGGCTATGGGGGGACCACTAGACACAAACCATGACAAAGACCCTGGGTTCATTTTTCTAGAGAGTGAAAAAAATGTATGGGAATCATCTTTAGAACTTGAACTTAAAGGGGCTGGGGAGATAGCTCAGTGGAATAAGCACTTCCCTGGCAAGCTCAAGGGCCTGAGTTCAATCCCTGGTTCTGAAAAAAAAAATTGAACTTAAATGTTCATAACAAGTGCACTTCCCAGAGCAAGTGCAAAATTATTTTTGAGGGAGAACTACAGGGGAAAAATGCTGTCACAGAGCTCTACTGTTGGCTGTAAACCTGCTGTATTATGTAATGAGTGACCTGAGGACCCTTGCAGAGACACAGATTGGATGTGCATGGAGAAGGAGGCAAAGAGAGGAGGAAATTGGCCCAGGGGCACAGCAGGTGCTCAGCACACACCAGCCCTGAGCTTGGGTGAGCCATGCAGCTTGAACTGGCCACAGAGTGGGCAGCAAAGCTGATGGAGATGCTGTGTTGAAGCTTGAGACTGGTGGATTCCTGAATGTTCTGTGCAAAGCTCTAAGTTTGAGATCCGGGATGCTGAGTGCCTTGCTCAGTCTGCAGTGCTTGGACAGCCTCAGGAAGTGCTCTGGCACTCTGTCATGGGGCACCGAACATTTTCTCTGCTGGGCATCAAGAGCCAGTAAGGCAGGAGTGGCCATGATCTCAGGCAGCCTGGGCCCAGGCAGCAACCCCCATCTCACAACCTCCATCTCCTTCTGTGGCACAATCAGAGCTGTGTGCGAGGCTCCCACACTGAAATCAGGATACAGGCTGAGGGCTGCCTCCACCTCCAAGACAGCAGGGTTCTCAGTGAGCTGGGGCTGGTTCTGGACCACATTCTCTCTCCTTTGACCTCTTGCAGCCCCCTCTCAGCCAAGGCCATGTAGAGAATGAGAGGGTGCTGTGTCTGGCGCCCTCGACCACCAGGGTGGTCACTGAGAACCCTGTTTCAAATGGAAGTTCCATTCTCAATATTCCAGTGAGCCAAGTGGGGGGGATGATGCTGTCGCTCAGTGTTTGTGACAAGAGAATGAGATTGGAACCTGCATCTGTGTGGGGGTGGGGGTTAGAGAACCGCATGGAGCTTCAGGTGCAGGGTCACATTCTGCTTTTTTGTATGGTTTAGGTGATTTATTCACAAAAACATTGACTTTTCCTGAAGTACCAGAGCATCCATTTTCTGCTCTTCTGGGGTATAGTGACCTGATCAGTTGAGATCCTAAGGTAATGTATCTCTATAGGAGGGCAGAATGTAAGGAGTGCAGAATTGTATACTGTATATGAACTATGGTTGCAAACTCAGCACCCAGGAGGTGAGGCAGGAGGATCTCTCCCAGTTCCAATCAGGCTTGGGCTATATCAAGAGTCAAACGCCACCTGTAGAAACCTGGCGTCAGAAGAACAAACAAAACTAAGCAAAGATATATCGCAAGCTACAGGAAAAGTAAACACTAATGCAATGGAAGACTTGGAAGTGGCATCACTGGGACCAAAACCACTGTTCAGGTCAGAGGCGGGGCTGCCCTGGTAACCCGCTTCAGAACCAGACAGCTTTGTCCTAAGAAGTCTGAGACAGGCACTCTGTCCTTCGTTTTTCCATAATTAGAACAGGGGTTTGGCTTTGGCAGCCTTTGAAAATGAAAAATGACCCAAGGAAATCACAGTTTTTGGAAACTGCTCATGAGCAGAGGCTCCTGTTAACGAACATTCAAAAACCCAAGAAAATAGTGCTGACCTACCTTTGCTACCCCCTGTATACAACACAGATATCCCTGCTGAGGCATGAGCAAGGACCAGAGATCCCCAACAGCGCATGACTGGCAGGCCCCATCCACGGGCATACTGAGCTACCACGGAAACCTGGCATAGTGCAATGCAGAGGCTGAAAACAGGACCATCACTATGAGTCAAAGATGCGTAGTGACACCCTGTACCAAATACATAAAAACCTCCACAGATATGTAAGAGAAAATACAACTGATATACCAGTTCTACTTCCGGTATACATCACAGATATGTATGAGTGACACAGAACCATATGCCATATGAGTGACAGAAACCATATGCCATATAAGTAAGTAAAATAGTATCAACATATTTGTGTGTGCTGTCAGTGAGAGATATTCACATAGTCAATTAGGGCATTGAGGCATGTAAGACTGTGAGGCAGAAACACAGGCACTACCTGGGCAACACACATGATGGGCACAAGGGCCAGCACTCCTAAACTGCCAGAGGTCTGTCCTGAGACATTGTCTTGGTCCTGCTGACCCACTGCTTTTCCTTCTGCCCACGCTCTCATCCTCCTCCTGGCCTTGTTCCACCAACAGCTTCCAGTGACGTTATGCACCTTCTGGTTTCTCACATCCAGGCTGGGAATACAGGGGCATCCCACGTGCCTGGATCAAGAGTATTCTGAGGAATCAGCAGGGTCAGATGAATCTTACTCTCAGGGATATTTGTAGCTCTCCTTAATAACTAGCAGCTACTTCAACCACCCTCACTGAGAAAATAGATAATAGCTGAGGTGGGGTGGTGGACCATGCCTCACACACAGGCTGAGGACTCCAGAACAACATTAGGGGTGTTTATTTACACCTCTGCAAAATTGAAATATACAATATTGCCTAGCGACTAAGAGTGCACAATGTCCAGGCAGGATGTTTTTCTCAAACCTGAGGTAGCTTGACTGCTTTAAGCAATGAGGCTTTATCCTGCCCTCCCACATAGAGTCAATTTCCAGCTTGCATGGCTCCCAACAGACCTGTGTGCACTTGCCACAGTCTGATGGCAAGGCCTGCATCCTCTCAAGTAAATTTCAGGTATCCTAAAGCATTCCTGGTTCCCTGGATGCCTCCCAGCAGTAGTACCCACCCGTCAAACCCCTCTCACCACTCTACTTCTCCCCTTCCCACAGCCCAGTCACATCTCAGGGCCAGTCATGATCGGGCATTTCTTTTTCCCTCTTTCTTTTTTCCACTTCCAGCTTTGAAATATCCTTGCTTTTAGCCCCTTGGTGAAATTGCATGTGTTGCTCAGCCTGGGATCATGGGCAAATATGATGGATGGTTGACACTTGGGAGTATGGAAAGAGGGGAAAGAGGAATCAAAGGAGCTGATGAGAAGATTCTGGGTGTGGAGCACAAGAGAGTTCTGTGTTCCCTCTGCCCTGCTCTTGGAGGCCCGAGTTTTGATGGAAGCTGTGCTTTGTGGGGGTGAATGTGCATCAGTCATGCCTCCAGGATCTGATGCCACTTCTTCAGTTGCTTGTGTCCCTTAAGGTGAATCCCATGTTTGCAAGAGACAGAAGCATGCTTTACCATGGAGGACTCTTAGAATTCTACTGTCTAAAATATGGACGTGTCAAATTTGGAAAAATACAAATTCTCCTCTTTTAAGATTTATGCGTCAGTAGACAGAGAATGGTCATTGATGTACTACTGAAATTACATGTGTACATTTGAAGTGACAACTCTGTGGCTTACTCTGAACAATCCATATCTCTGGCATAATGTGGAAGCCTGAGAGTGTTAACAAAAACAGAAATTACCTATTACTCAGGGTGTGTCCATTATAAACGAATCTTGCTTCATGAAAAAGTTAATAAACCTTGAAGACAGCAGTGCTTTTTGCTTATGAATTGCCTGTTGAAAGACTGGGCTTTGAAGGAGATCTTGGAGTTGGGGCCTGTGATGGAGAAAGTTCTCTCTGCCTTTTGGAAGGAGAGGGAGAATTGCATTAACATCAAAGCCAGGCAAGTGCTAGCATGAGAATACTAAATGTCTTCAAGAGAGGTTCATTGTTTTTCTATGGGAAAAAAGACCCCACAGATATGTATGAGAAATACAACTGATATACCCGTTTTGTTCCTGGTATACATCACAGATATGTATGAGTGACACAGAATTGAACTTCACAAATCATATGCCATATAAGTAAAATAGTATCTACATTTGGGTTAGGAGTGAGAGACTGGAGGCTTCAGTGCCTTCTTTCAGAGTACTGTACAGGATGGAGGGGGCAGTAATTGCTGAAGAGCTAACAGGACTGGGGCTCAGGATCCAGTGCATGTGGTCCAAGGAGATGACCTGGCTCACAGAAAATTCTGTGTGCTCCCTGACAAGGGACCACGCTGCCCTAGGCTTGCATTCCTTCATCTACACAGTGAAGAGAGTCCTGGGGTTGGGGCACAAGCCTGGAATTCTAACACTCAGGAGGCTGAGGCAGGAGGGTCTCTGTGAGTTTCAGGCCAGCTTGGTTCATGGTGAATTGAAGGCCACCATGTACTTTATGGCCAGAATATATATGAAAAATACATATAAAGATAGCATAATGGATGTTCTCCAATGGCCTCCTATGCTACAGACTGATTCTAGTGGTCTCTTCACTTCAGCCAAATACCTTCAAAAAGAAACATGTGACAAAAGCCTTCTACTGACAACACAAAAGAAATTTAAAAAATGTCAGGCCACCCAAAATTCAGTGACCCAATTGAAACATGGGAATCTGAGATGAATATGTATCTCTCTGATGAATAAATACAAATGGCAAGTAAATTTATGAAAAAATCAGGCTGCCCATATAGCTCAGTGTATTAAAGTGCCTAGTCGGGGAGACGGAGGGACCGGGGTTAGATCCCAAGTATGATGTGCTGGCCCCGCCCCTGGGGCACAATGAGACAGGGATTGACAATGAGCTTAGTGGCATGGACCTGTAAACCCAGCACACAGGGGACTAAAAAACAGGAAGGATCGCTATGAGTCCAATCTGTGTAGTGAGACCCTGTAAACCCTTTACTAAATGCATAAAAATGACATAAAATAAAATAAAATATATGAAAAAATGTTCAACATCATTGGTCTTTTGAGGAATGATTATTAAAACAAAACTGAGATTCTTTCACACCCCAGAAGGAATGACTATCATAAATTAGTCAATCAATAATTAATGCTAGAGGGGTTATGGGAAAAAAGAAACACATCTCAACTGTTGGTGGGAGAGCAGACTTGTACAGCCACTATGGAAATCAATGTGGAGATTCCCCCCAAAACTTGGATTGGTTGTCCTATTCAATCCAGCTGTTCTCCTCCAGGTATTTTTCCAGAAGAACTGAAAACATCATATCACAGCGATAGACATGCGCCCATGTTTACAGAAGTGCAATTTGTCATAACTAAAACTTGGAAAATACCCAAATGCCTCTCCACTAAGGAATAGATAACGAAGTGATGTTTTTAAACAATCAAGTGTTATGCAGCTATAAAAAAACGATACACTGGAAACTTTCATGCGTAAATGGATGCTATTAGTGACAATACCCCTAAGTAACATAAATCATACCCACATGTGCAAACAACATATTGTCTCCTCAATGTCAGAACCTGAAAGAGAAAATAAAATCTGGAGGGTACAGTGGATATTGGGAAAAGGGAATGAGCCTGTTCAAAGGTAAGGAAATCCTGAGTAGAAGAAAAGGACAGGAAATGGAGTGGGAGAAAGCAATATATCTATGTATGTAAGGAGGATGGTTTGGAGAATTGTACTGTGGATTTCTGCTTAGTGGAAAAGAGCACTTACTCCTCAATTTATTTTCTTTTTTTCAGTTCTTTTTCTGTTTTCTGCCTTCTTACTTTCTCATGCATTTTTTTCATTCTTCTTCCAATTTTGCGTGCATATATCTGGTAATATGAACAACTGATTTGAAGACAACACTATGCAATACAACAAATACTGAGAATAATATTACTTTCATTGGAAAATAATGTATTATTTACAATTTTCTGTTCTAATACTATTTTGTACTCTCTTTAAAAATTAGAAACAACTTAAAAGAATCAGGTTCTCTGCTCAGAAAAGCAGCATTAAATGAGAAAGCTTACTCATAGACATTGCTGAAGTTTTCCTTTAAGATGCATGAACATGGACCTTATAAGCCCAATGAAAAAGATCTTGTAGACCCCTCTAGACCCAGCCCAAGCCCAGGCACACTGAGTGTGTGGGAGAGTTTCCTCACTTCCTTCAGCCTGCTGGACCCCTTTGGACCCAGCACAGACCCGGCTCATGAGTGAGAACTTCAGCCATGCTCTGCGGAACCCTCCAACCCTCCAGACCCTGCCTAGGACCAGCAAGTGAATGAGAACTTCCGCCATGCTCTCAGGACCCCTCCAGACCCAGCACAAGCCCAGGCCTCTGGAGGATATGGGAGTACTTTCACGCTACCCTGCACCCATTTGAATCCTCTAGACCCAGCTCAGGCCTGGCATGCAGGCCTGGGGTGAAACTGCAGCTGAAATCCCAGCGAAGAAGCTAGGGCCCAGAATCACATAGCTAATCCAGAAGCAGAGCATCTTCCCACAGAGACATACAAGGTTCACTTCCAAGGGCTGCAGCTGCAAGAAGTTGAGCACAGCAGCAGATCCAAGCCAGACACACTGGAGGAAATCAAACTTTGTAGGTCTGCACCTGATTTTCACAAGGTGCTAAGGCTATAACTTCAGCAAAGCTCTACACCAAAGGTCAGAGGACAGTGCTATGTAAAATGACAAAGAAAAGGACCAAAATGCCATCTCAGGCCCTGAACCCACCCAGAGCAAGAGCAGAGGACACTAGCAGAGAAGAAATTTGGAATCACATAGCTGAAATGTCTGAATTAATAATGTCTGAGGTAGAGAAACAACTGCAGATAGATATAGAAGAACTAAGATCACAAATAAGCTCTGAAATAAAAAAAGAAATCTATGAATGAATGAATAGTGTCTGAGGTATAGAATGAAAAGCACAAACATATACAAAAAATTAGATGACAAATAATCTCTGAAGTAAAAGAATTCATAACTGCTTCTCAAGAAGACACTGATAAAAAATAGAGGAGATTAGAATCCTGGAATGAGCAATATAGGAAAGAAATACATTGTATGAAGCATAGTCAAAGAAATATAGAGGAACTTACAATTTCAATCACAAGCTTTCACAACCGTTTGAGTGAAAGTGAAGATACAGTTTCAGATCTTGAAGATGACATAGCAGCTAGTGAAAAGGCAAAAAAGATCTCTTAAAAACAACAAGGATGCAGGAAAAAATAATACATCACCTGCAAGATGATGTAAAGATGAACAATGTGAGACTAATCGGCATCTTGAGAAAGAAGGAATCAATACAAATAATATAAAAAGAATATTGGCAGAAGTAATAGCAAAAAACTTTACAAATATGGGGAAACAATCTGACATTCAGTTAACCTAAGCATACAGAACTCCAAAGAACATCAACCCAATTAAAAAGACACCGAGATATATAATAATCAATATACCAGAAATCCAGCACAAGAATAACATACTGAAAGCCGCTAGAGAAAAGAAACAGATCACATTTAAAGGAAAACCCATCAGAATAATGGCAGACTTCTCTTCAAAAACCATGAAGGCAAGAAAAGCAGAGGACAAAGAACAACCAAAGAAATACTTCCAGGACAAAGAACAACTAAAGAATTTCATGATGACAAAGCCAACCCTACACAGACTACTGAAAGATGTTCTAGAGAGGGACCAAAATGATCAGAACTCCACGAATGAGAACAGAAGGAACCCACTAAATAGGGCAAACAATTAAACACAGGAGAAAAATGAGTAAACAACAGCAGGTAAATAGCATGTCAATCATAAGTTAATACATCTCACTTATAACCCTCAATGTAAATGGACTCAATTCACCAATTAAAAGAAATAGGACACAGTGAATTAGGAAACAAAATCCAACAATATACTGTATCCATGAAACACACTTAACTCATAAAGAAATTGATAGGCTGAAGTCAAAGGATATAAAGCAATACTATACACACCAGCACCTCAGAAACAAGCATGGATATCAATTCTTCTCTCAGACAGTCTCAACTTTAAACCAAGAATGATAAAATGAAATAAAGAAGAATTCTATATACTGGCTAGGGGAAAAATGCAAGAGGAAGAGGTAACACTCATGAATATGTACACACCAAATAAGAGAGCACTCAACCATATAAGACAAATCTTAATGGACATAAAAAAATCTAATATCCAATACCACAATCTTAACAGGAGACCTCAATACCCCCTTACCCCTGAAACATAGCTCAATCAACAAGAAATTAGCAAAGCAGTAGAAGAACTGAACCAGAGCTTTGAATAAATGGACTTAGTGGACATATTCAGAGTGTTCCACCCAACAGCTGAATACACATTTTTTTCAGCTGGAAATGGGTCATTCTCTAAAATAGACCACATACTGGTCCATAGGTCATGCTTAAGTATATGCAAGAAAACAGAAATTATCCCATGCACATCATCTGACCACAGTGCAATGAAACTGGAAATAAACAACAAAAGAAACCAGAAAAAACCCTAAATTCATGGAAATTAAACAACACCCTACTCAGCAATCAATGGGTCACAGATGAAATTCAACAATATCTACACTTCAATGAAATTTCAAGCACACTTGCCAGAATATATGGAATGCGATGAAAGCAGTTCTCAGAGGGAAATTTATAGTTGTGAATGCACACATTAGCAAAACAGAATGGGGACAAATAAACACCATAATGTTGCACCTCCAAAATCAAGAAAAGGAAGAGAAAACCAAACTCAGAGCCCAAAGGTGGGAAGAAATTGTAAAGATTACAGCAGAAATTAATTCATTTGAGACAAAGAAAGCAGTTCAAAGAATTAATGAATAAAAAAGCTGGTTCTTTGAAAGATAAAACGAAATTGATAAGCCCCTAGCTAACCTCATCAAAAAGAGGAAAGAAAAAATTCAAATGCAAGCAATAAGGAATGAAAAGGGTATAATCACCACAGACCCAGTGGAAATTCAGAAGATTAACAATAGCTACTTTGAGAATCTTTACTCTCACAGAATAGGAGACACAGAAGAAATGGACAGATTCCTTGAAAGGTACAAATTATTAAAACTAAATCAAGAAGGTATAACAACTCTCAATAACCCAATGAAAGCCCATGAAATATGAGATGTAATAAAAAACATACCGACAAAAAGGAATCAAGGTCCTGACGGATTCACAGCTGATATCTACAAGAAATTTAGAGAAGATGTAATGCCAATACACCTTAACCTCTTCAATGAAATTGAAAAGGAAGCAATCCTCCCAAAATCATTCCTGGAGTCAAGTATTATACTGATACCAAAACCAGGGAAAGATACAACTAAAAAAGAGAACTACAGGCCAATCTCCCTCATGACCATCCATGTAAAAATCTTCAAGCAAATCCTAGCAAATAGAATACAGCAAATCATCAAGAAGATTATACACCATGATGTGGTAGGATTCATCCCAGAGTTGCAAGGATGGTTCAATATATGCAAATCTATAAATGTAACACACAATATCAATAGAGCCAAATCTAAAAACCACATGATTATCTCAATTGATGCAGAAAAGGCTTCTGACAAAGTCCAACACTCATTCATCTTGAAAGTCCTACAGAAAATTGGAATAGATGGCCTCTACTTCAATCTGGTAAAAGCCTTCTATGACAACCCAATGGCTAACATAATTCTAAATGGGGAGAAAGAAAAATCTTTTACTCTCAGATCTGGTACAAGACAAGGAAGACCTCTAACCACTCCTATTGAATATATTTCTGGAAACATTAGCTAGAGCCATGAAATAAGAGAGAGACATAAAAGAATAAACATAGGTAAAGAAGGGGTGAAGCTATCATTATTTGTAGATGACATGATACTTTACATGGAAGATCCAAAAAACTCCACCAAGAAGATACTAGAATAGATACACAAATTCAGTAGCGTAGCAGAATACAAAGTCAATATCATTCCTCTACACAGATAACAAACACACTGGGAGGGAAATTAGAGAAACAATACCTCTTATAATAGCACCAAGGAAAATGAAATACCTTGGAATTAATCTAACTAAAGAAGTCAAAGAACATCTCAAGGAAAATTATAGTACTCTGAAAAAAGAAATCATAACGGATTTCAGAAAATGGAAAGATATGGTCATACCCCCAAAATTTCTGTACAGATTTAGTGAAATCCCTTCCAACCTACAATGAACATAACTCACAGACCTAGAGAAATCATTCCTAAAATTTATTTGGAACCAAGAAAAACCTAGAGTAGCAAAGGCAATCCTGGGCAACAAATACAGCATAATAGGCATTACAATTCTTGACTTGAAAGTATACTACAAAGCTACTGTGATAAAATCAGCAAGGTATTGGAAGCAAAATAGACCTGAGGATCAATGGAATAGATTAGAAAATGCAAAAGACACTTTGAACACACTTAGTCAACTTATCTTTGACAAAGGGCCCAAATATGCTTACTGGAAGAAAGATAGCTTCTTTAACATATGGTGCTGGAAAAACTGGCTGTCTGCATGCCAAAAACTAAAACTTGGCCCTGGTCAATCACAATGCACTAAGCTAAAGTCAAAATGGATTAAAGATCTAAATATTAAAACAGAAACACTAAATCTCCAGGAAGAGAAAGGAGGAGGAACTCTTGAAGACATAGGGGTAGGCAAAAAGTTCATGAACAAATATCAAATCTCACAGGCAATACTTGAAAAATTAACAACTGGCAAATCAGTGTGGAGAAATTCTTGCACGTCAAAAGACATTGACAACATAGTGAAAAGAAAGCCCACAAATATGGAAAAAATCTTAATAAGCACTCAGACAAAGGTCTGCTCTCTAGAATTTATGAGGAGCTAAAAAACATTAGGGCCCCAAAATTTAAAGATCCAATCCAGAATTGGGCATCCAAGATCACACACTTTTCAGAGGACAAAATTAAAGAGGAAATAAATGTATGAAGAAATGCTCCACATCACTAGCCTTCCTTGAAATATAAATTAAAACAACACTGAGATACCATCTCACCCCAGAAAGAATGGCTATCATAAAGGAATCAACCAACAATAAATGTTGGAGGGGCTGTGGGGAAAAAGGAACCCTTCTCCACTGCTGGTGGGAATGTAGACTGGTACAACCATTATGGAAATCAGTGTGGAGACTCCTTAAAAAACTGGGACTGGACATCCCATTCAAGCCTGCTATCCCCCTACTGGGAATTTTCTCGGAGGAACTGAAAATGTTATATCATAGTGATATATGTGTATCTATGTTTATAGCAGCACAATTTGTGATAGCCACATCTTGGAAACAACCACGATACCTGTCACCTGAGTAAATGTTGAAAAAGATGTGGTATTTTTATACAATGGAGTATTACTCAGCTATAAGGAATGATAAACTCAAGGCCCTTATATTTTAGTGGATGTCACTTGAAGATATACTCATAATGAAATAAATCAGACCCACATGTGTAAATATCATATAGTATCCCTAGTGTAAGAACTCAAAAGAAGAAATAAAAATGAAAAGGTACATCACAATTAAAAGGAAAGAGAGAACTTAAAGATTAGACAACAAGACAGGGCAAGGACAAAAGCAAGGAAACATGACAGGAGCAAAGCCATATATTTATATGCACAGGGTGGTTAAGGTAATGATCTTGAGAATCTTCAGTAGGTTTTTGATACTAGCAGTTACCTGGTAGGATTCTAACCCTGACTAAGTATATATGCTGATATCTGTGAACTAAGCAACTGCACTGAAGATAGCAATGTCTAAATACCAGGGTCATACTTGGAATTCTTGTCATTCTGGTCTTCTAAATACATACTGCTTCAATGCTGTATATGGTTAGATATCTTAATTTCTGTGTAAAAATATGTCATTTTTTATTCCTATTTTTAAAATATTTTGTAATTTTTTTCTTCATATTCTGTAGGGACTTAAACCTTAACATATCAATACTTGATGGAAAATACCTGTTCCATATTATGTCTAAGATATTTGATATTCAGTCATATAGTGAGATTAAGCTCAAGTGCCTATGATGTAGGGTAACAATAAGTGTCTATTCTGGTGGGTTAACAACCTAAGTTTGCAGACCAAAAATTAGAGAAAAAGAAGGGCTTCAAGGATGCCACCATTTTGGTCCTAGTCTTTCAAGGTTGGACAGGACTCAGTAGATAGGAGAACCTGTACTGTAACATCATGTAACTCAGTTGTGGCCCAAATTTTCTGATCAAGGAGATTATGGGGCCATAGAGAAAAGTGATTGTTGATGTAGAGTGTGCCTAAGGAGAGTCACATGGAGAGAAAATATTCTCTCAGGCTTTCACCGAGAGCAAATTGTTCACACAATGGCCATGACTCATCTCCATGGCTGACACTGACAAAGGATCTACAAGCTGTGGTACAGTGTTTCACAATAAATTCTGAGGGAATTTGACTGACTTTATCAGACACAAAAGTTACATTTCTTGTTATATAGATCTTGTTTTATCTTGGACTTAATCATTCAGCAGAAAAGTATAAAAACAAAGTATTAAAAGTAAAGCCATATTAATTGGCTGAGGTGTAAAAGGCTGAAGTCTACAACTTCTGACATTGCCAGTCCTATGGATAACCCACTACTATTGTGGACTACTGGACTATATTGGAATATTTTGATGAATTCATGCACCTACAATATTTATATGACAATGGAATATCCATCTCTGACAAAACTAAACAAAAAAGGGGATACAAATGAAGGACCATTTTGTATCTGTATCTTCAAAAGAGGTAGGATAGATATAGAGCTAACTTCTCTTAATTTAATGTATAGAAGTATTTGTTGTGATAGTGTTTGTGTACAGGATATCATGTCTGCATCTTCTACTATGAGTAACCACTAAGACAACAATATGTAATGTATTAGTTATTGAAACTGTCCTACTAATCAGTTTTGAAACTGTCTCATTGCTATTTTTTCTCAATAAAATTTTAAAAAAGAAACTGTCCTATTATTCTGTTTTGAAACCTTCTCATTGTTACTGGTTTCTCAATAAAATTAATAAAAAACAGAACAGAAGGGGGCCTGAAAAGCCCCAGAAACTCAAAGAGCAAGAATACAATACATGTACAAAATAATCATAGTGTCCCAGTGACTTTGACCTTTTCATGTGTTAATAAAGAGCATCTGTGAGTTAGAAAAAAAAAGATTAAAGAGATTAACAATGCACGAAGTAAAAAAAAATCTGTATTACTAATTGGTTTTGAAACTGTCTCATTACTATTTGTTCCTCAATAACATTAATAAAAATATGTTATTATGATTTACACTAAGTGTGTGGCCATGTACTTCACGTAGGTCATGATCTCAGTGTATAACACATGCTTGCCTTGACCATTGGGCAAGTGCCCTAGAAGCAGCTAGGTAGATAGAGGTCTCTGTTTTACATAACATTGCTGGGCAGTGGGGAGCAGCAGGGCATGGGGGATACGCCTGCTGCTCGGTGTGCTCCTCCTCAAAGTGGAGGGCACAGGCACATCCAGAAGGTCCAGGCACTGCTTTATGTATGAATCCCAGAGCCAGAGGAGAGAAAACCACTTCTGAGTCCCATGGAACCATGAAACTGTTCCTCACTGCACCCACGCCCCTCCCACCGCACCATCCAGCACGTGAACCCACCTGACAGTTGGGGGAGCAGGGAGGATGGGAGTGGGGCTGCAGCACATCTGGAGCCTGAGCACTTCTGGAGCTTGCTCAGTAGAGCTGACAAGGTCCTCAGCTCGGCCAGTGTGTTCTGGGTAGAAAGCACAGAGTCCTTGAAGTGGGCCAAAACAAAGCTACACTTGTGCATAATTTCAGTTGAAAATCACAGACACTGCAGCTGGATGGGGTCAGTGTGACACGGCCAGCTATGTGCAAAGAGCAGCTGGATGCAGACAGTGGAGGTTGACTGAGCCCAGCATCTAGCTGTGTGACACGCAGCATGAGCTCACGCAGAGGCTACTGATGGAGCTTTAACTTTTGCTCTAAAAGGTAAGTGATCGATGACATAGAGTGTGCCTAAGGAGACTCACATGGAAAGAAAACATTCTCTCAGGCTTTCACAGAGAGCACATTGGCCAAGCAATGGCCGTGACTCATCCACATGGCTGACACTGACAAAGGTTCTACAAT
>NW_004524895.1:910382-924931 GCF_000260255.1 Octodon degus
GTCTTATATGTGGTTTTTTAATAAGGTTCAGTAAACAGCTACTCAAAGTTCTGGTCAGCAGCAGATTTGTTGATTTTCTAAGCATATCATCTATTTCTGTTGAGCTCCGGTGCAGTGACTCTGAATATTTAAGGCTGGCATAAATAAATTGTTTAACCTGAATATAAATATGAGGTACTGACTGACACATGGGAAATTTCTTCAGGAAACACTGCTTTTCAAGATCTGGATCTTGAAAGGGAAATTTGCTGATGACTATTTTATACTCTTCTTCACTGACAACAGGGATAGGGCTATAATTATCTTTTCAAAAATGTCCCTGAAAACTCCAGCCCATTTCTTAAGTAGTATTTCATTGTATTGATCTCTTATTTCAAACAAAAGGTCAAAAAGTCGGTTTAATGGAAAACCATAACCCTGCAAAGTATCTGCAAAAATTACAATGAGATTCTTCAGCTCTAAAACAAGATCAGGGTCAATGCAATAAGATGAATGAGCTCTAAGGACAGCAATTATCTTTGAAAGGGCCATGTTCCAAAGTTCATCAGTGTATGCCCTGGTTACCAATCCTTGTGTCACATGTAAAATATGATCTTCCACCACAAAGAACCCTACAATTTGAGTGAAATATCTTCTGTAGCCATCAACTGTTTCATGCATACTTGACTGGGGCTGTAAAACCAGTCTTGCTTGTTTCTTTCTTTGTTTTTGGTAATAATTTTCAAATGATTCTTCATCACCCAAAACAGAATAAATATGCAAACATCGGTAAACAGGAGAAAAATCAAGATCCTGAACATTTAAGACCTCCTCTTCATTCTCATCTTCTTCATCAAAGGCATGTTTCAATATAATTTCTTTTTTTTCTTCTTGAATTCTATCATGATTTATATACATATTCTTCCCAAATTTCACATTATTTTGCTTCTGAAGAGCAACATTGAAGGTTTTCTGCTGTTGTGCCTGTTTCATTGCTGTTTCACCTATTTTGTCAGAATGTTTTTGAATGCTTTCCAAAAAGTCTTTGAGATCAGACATGGAGATTTCTTTAATATTCCCACTGAGTTTAGGAAGATTTTCTATCATTAACTGACAGAACCGGTATTGACTAACCCGGGGAAAATACACCTTTTGTAATTGTTCCATAGTTTTTAGGGCAGAATAATACCTTTTTGCACTCATCTGTTCTCTTAGCTTACTGTACATTTCCAGCACTGGAAGGCATAACTGCAATTTTTCTACTACCGTTGTAATATTCCTCTGCTGAATTCTACATCGAATAATATTTTCTGTTTGCATTATCATCTCTTTCCCAGCATCTTGAAATCTTTGATTTGTATCAGTAACTTGCACCTTCAGTTTTTCTGCATCTGTCCTTACTTTGAGGAGTTCTGTAATTGCATCTACAAAACCCTGATGATGAAAATTACACATCTTTTCAATTTCCTTGTCATGATTACAGATACAAGCATCTAATTTTTCCAAAAACTTCTTGTGCGCATTTGGCTGGTCATCATATACAGATAGTTTTAGAGGTTTTAGATTATGGTTAGCTGGCTCCAAGGCAGAAACATCATGGCAGGAGAAAGCTGCTCAATTTATGGCATCAGGGAAGCAGAGAGCCAGAGAGTGGGTCCCACGCAGGCGGTGTCAGTGCTCTCAATCTCCTGCAGAATCCGCTCATGCTCCGGGACGGTGCCCAAACACTTGCCGCTCTCCGCCATCTTGGCTGGAGTGTAATGTGTTAATTATTGAAACTGTCCTACCAATTTGGTTTGAAACTGTCTCATTGCTATTTGTTTCTCAATAAATTTATGGAAAAAAAGAATTTAAGATATAAGTGTATTAAACTCTAAATAAATAAATAAATAAATAAATAAATAAATAAATAAATGGTCTGAAAGTTTGCCTGTCTGTGAGGCCGCTCTTCCAATGTGACCACAAGGTGGCAATAGCGCACATAAGTGTGACTTGGGCAGGGCTCTGAACCCCTGCCAGGTGTGAATGACCCTCAGAGCTTGAGCCTTCCAGGGCATAGGACTTGAAAGGAGAAGGGACCTAGAAGGAGAGGACTTGAAAGGAGAGGTCACCTAGAAGCCCTGGAGGTAGGAGCACTTGCGACCTCACTTTAGGAGCCAGCAGAAGAGACCCTGATGGCAGCACCAGACAAGGACACTCCCAGCGGGGCCATCGTGGGTCAGTCAGCATCCCTGATGGACATCCATGCAGCAGACCTTAAAGCCCGGGAGCAGACAGAATGCCAGGAGGCACTGGAAAGGACGCTACACCGCATAAAGTGCCACTGTCCCTGCAGTGCTCCTGGATAGCTCAACACCCACCAATTAATGCATGTGACACAACACATTAGAAGAATGGAAGACCAAGGCCAAATGATCACGGGTATTTTTCTTCAAAATTTTTATTTTATTTCATTTTGAAGACTAAGAACAAAGGCAAAAAGAATTAGCAGGAACAAAGAGTGAAGCAGGGTAATAATACATTACATATATCACAGATTTTCTAACCAAGAATAGCAAATTAACAGTAATTATTATACTACTATTTTTGAAGACAAATACGTTGTTCAGATTGCCAAGTATAGCTATGCAATATTGGACAAATAGTTAAATATTAACATTGTTTTCAGGGCTGGCCAAATAGCTCAGTAGATTAAAGTGCCTGCAAGCAGGTGCAGGGGCTTGGGGTTTGATCCCCGGGACTGCCATATCAGCCCTACCCCCAAGGTGTGCAGAGACAGTAATTGAGACTGAGCTTGGTGGAGCGCCTGTAATCCCAGCTCTTGGGAGGCTGTAAACAGGCAGATCACTACAAGTCTGAGCTAGTCATGAGACCCTAAATACCCTGTAGATCCATTCCTAAAATACAAAAAAGCAAAAACATTGTTTTCACTAAACCTTATTTTTTTCATTTCTTACTTTTTTAAAATTTTATTTTAATGAGAGCATAGTAATTATCGATAAGACTTTAGAAATGGTACATATTTAGAATACCAAGATGAGAGTATGCAATCATGGTTTTTGTAGTGCACGTTGCTGTCTTCGATGTAGTTGTTTGGTTAACAGGTATATGCCTAAAGAGTGAGACAAAGTGAAAATTCCAAACTTCAAATTTTATTTAAAAAAAAATATATATATATACTTGCATGATTTTCCTATTTTTGCTCTGTTTTCCTTTCACTATCCTTTGTTGTTTTATTCTTATGGTCAATTTCTTTTTGTATTGCTATATGTATTATACCCTTCAGGTTTTATTTACTCATCGGGTTCTTACACTAGGTAGACACTACTACATTTACACATGTAGGTCTGCTTTATTTCACTTATGAATATAGCCTCTAGTTGCATCTATTGACCAATACAGGTCTCAAGTTTCTCTTTATAACTGAGTAATGCTCTATTATATAAAAATACCACATCTTTTTCAGTTGTTGATTCTTTGAAGTATTTCCCATGCAGTTTTCTTTTTGTTCATGAATACTCTCCCTGCCCCTATATCTTCAAGATTTCCACCTAATTTCTTTTCTGGTAGACTTACTGTTTCTGTTTTAATGTTTAGAACTTTAATCCATTTTCAATTTAGTGTAGGGCATAGATGGGGGATAGATCCAGGGCTAGTTTTAGTTTTCAGCATGTGGAGAGCCAGGTTTTCGAGCACCATTCATTAAAGAGCCTGTCTTTCTTCCTATAAACAGGTTTGGCTGCTTTCTCAAAGATAAGATGGCTGAGTGTGTTTGTAGTGGTGTTTGCTTCTACTAGTGTGTTCTGTTGATCCTCAGGTCTCTTTGTTTGCCAGTACCATGCTGATGTTTTCACACCAGGTTTGTAGTACAATTTCAAGTCAGGGATTGTGATGCCTCCTGCCTGGTATTGGTTACACAGGATTGCCTTTGCTATTCAAAGAGTTTTATGGTTCCAAATAAATTTTTGCATACTTACTCAAGCCTGTGAGGCACATTGATGGTATCTTAATAAGGATTGCATTAAATATGTATAACAATTTTGGGAGTATGACCATTTTTACAATGTTGGTTCATCCTATCCACGTGCATGGAATTATTTTTTAATTTTCTGATATCCTCCTAAGTATGTTTTTTCAGGATTTTGTAATTTTCATTGTATGGATATTTTACTTTTTTGTTACATTGATTCCGAAGTAGCTCATATTTGGGCATGTTGTTGTGAAGTTGTGTTATTTCTCTATTTTTCTTTCAGTGAGTTTGCTATCTGTAGAGGAATACTGTTAATTATTGACTGTTGACTTTGTATCCAGTTTTGCTACTGTAGTTTACTTTTACCAATTCAAGCAGTTTCTTGCAGGAACTTTGTGGGTCTTCCAAGTAGAGAATCATGTCATCTGCAAATGATATTTTAAATTTTTCTCTACCTATTCTTATTCATTTTATATCTCTCTGTTGTCTAATGGCTTTAGCTAATGCTTCCAGAACTATTTTGAATAGGAGGGGTGATAGAGAACTTACTTGCCTTTTACTTCATTTGATAGTAAAGCTTTAAATTTTTCTTCATGTAGAATTATGTTGGCCACTGGTTTGTCATAGGTGGTTTTTATCAGATTGAGGCAGAGGCCATCTATTTAATTTTCTGTAGGTCCTCGATCATGAATGATTGTTGGACTGTCTAAACCCTTTGCTGTGTCTATTGGGTGATCATGTGAGTTTTGGTTTTGGATCTATAGATAAAGTGTTATGCATTTATAGATTTTCAGATGTTGAACATTTTGCATGCTTTGATGTATCTTACCTGGTCATGGTGTATAATGTTTCTGATGACTTGCTGCCTTCTACATATGCGTACTTCATAGAGGATTTTTGCATCTATTTTCATGAGGGAAATTAATCTGTAATTCTCTTTTTTGGTTGGATCTTTCTCTGGTTTTGGTATCAGTACAATGGTTGCCTCAAGAATGACTTTGGGATTATTGCTTCATTTTCAATTTCATTGAGTTTGAGGAGTATTGGAATTAAATCTTCCCCAAATTTCCTGTAGAATTCTGCAGTGAATCTGTGAGGACCTGGGTTTTGCTTTCTTGGTAAGTTTTTCATTACATTTTCAATTTCATTCATTTTGGATTATTCAGAATTTTTACGTAATCTTGATTCAGTTTTGGTAATTTATACCTATGTACAAATTTGTTCATTTCTTCTATGTCTCTGATTTTGTGAGAGTAAAGATGTTCACAGTAGGTATCAATCACCTTCTGAATTTCCACAGGGTCCATACTAATTTTGCCCTTTTCATTCCTTTTTGCTTGAATTTGGGATTTTTCTTTCCTCTTTTTATGAGGATAGATAGGGGTTTATCAACTGTATTTAATCCTTCAAAGAACAAGCTTTTGATGCATTAATTCGTTATGTTGCCTTTTTTGTTTCAATTGCATTAATTTCTGCTCTAATTCTTATGATCTCCTTTCGTCTTTGAGCTTTGTGCTTGGTTTGCTCTTCTTTTTCTATATGTTTGAGGTGCAGCATTGGGGTATTTATTTGTTCTCTTTCTGTTTTCCAGATGTGTGACTTCTCCTGGTTCTGGAGAGTTCCTGATCATGAAGAGGTCTACCTCCGCTAGGAAATCGATTTCTCTAGGTTGATGCCCCTCGAACAGAGCTGTGCTGAGCCTGGACTGGGTGCCCCACTGGCAGAAGCCAGCTACTCCAGGCAAGGAGCAGCCAGGCCCTGTATCCCAGGTGGCTGGTGAGGGACCTACAGCAGCAGAGGCCGGAGAGCCCAGATGTGGTGGCCATGAAGGCAAGAGATGACAGGAAGGGGGAAGATGATGTGGAGCCTGGACCCCTGCATCAGCAGCTGCCATGGCCTCCTGGCCTCAAGCCGTTACTCAAGCCAGGGTCCCTGTGGACACAACCTCGAATCCAGTACAACTTTACACAGTGGCAACTGTAGGATCTAGAAAGGGTTTTTCAGGAAAACCAGTACCCCAAATTGAAGATAAGGTTAGCAGCACACCCAGAGCACAACCAGGCTCAGGTGGTGAGGGGTATTTCCAGGTCACTCTGTGCCCTCCGTGTCAGCCCAGATTGGGGCCTCCTCTTGTCCCTGCCCTGTCCCTGCCCTGTACTGCTCCTGTCCTGCTCTGCCTCTCCCTTGCCCCTGCCCTACACCTATCCTATCCCTGCCACTGACCTTTCAATGCCCTCCTCCTACCCTCCCCTGCCTAGCCCCTGCCCATGCCCTTGCCCTCCCTCGCCACTTCCCTGCCTCTGGTACTACACTGCCTCTACCACTGCATAACCTCTGCCTATGACCCTGCCCCTACTGCTGTCCTAAGCCTAACCTTGCTGCTGTGCTGGTCATGATCCTGTCTTTCAGTGCCTTGTCTCTGACCCTCTCCTGCTGCCTCCCTTACCGTGCTTTTACCTTTCCCCTGACCAGGCCTTTCCCCTGCCATGCAGTGCCCTGCCCCTGCCTCTGACAACAATAGAGAGGGCATATTCTGGGGATAAATGTCCAAAATGTCACATCCCAGGATGGAGAATTCATGTGCACGGGTTGCTAACCACTGATGGATTCCTTTCTGATTGTGGCTGGTACTCAGAAACATAAAATTTCCCATTGCGCCCAACTGTAAAGGGCCCGCTTCAGCAGGGTGAGGCTTGCTCATGCTCTTGTCCAGCAGATATGCACAAGGCTCTCTGTCTTCCCACACTGAAGCTCATGACCACTGGTCCTGCAAGCTCCTTCACCCCAGGGCAGGATGAGCACTACTGTGCACATTCGCTCAAGCACTTGGACACTTTGCAGATTTTAGGGGTGATTGAGAAGTAACAATAAGGCCAGGAAAGACTTGCTACTTGTCTTTTCACTATAATGCCCAATCCAGAGCATTGGCTGCTTTCTCTCCACAGGAAAGATCTTGCAAGACGACTGTATGTGGCTGAAACTAAAGTACATGTCAGTACATCTGAAAAATAAATGTACTTGCTTCAGCACTCACTGTAAAACACACTTCCAGATGTAGAAGCTTTGTGCTAGGCAAGTTCAAGTGGGTGTATATTCACTGTCTTTTCCTTTGCCTTGGCTGACATGCTCTGCTTTGAATGGGGAATTCAAAAAGTAAACTACGTATCCAAGATGGGCATGCGTAGTTACACAAATGTGTACTGTGTGGGCATGCCTTCAGTATGTAAAGTACATATCTCTCTTCCTGTTCAGGCAGCTACGTTTTAGGGGGAGCTCTGTGTGCACTCCTGTTGGGGCACAGGCCGGCTCCAGAAGAAGTCAAATTCATGTAGAGAAGATCAGGATTGCAATGGCTTTCAAGGGTTCTCACCAATTGAAAGGTACATAAACCCATTTAGCTAAGCAAATTTTTGTCAATGTTGGGATGACAGAGGACATAAATCAAAGGATACAGTAGATGAGAGATGAAAATGTCTCTCCTTTAGGAGATAGTGTGATGGGAAGACACTGTGGAAGCCCAGTATGTGCTCTTCTTCCCCTGCTCTGTACGTCTGGGAACACAGCACAGACTGGCTCATCCCTCAGTTAAAACTTTGATATCCCATATGTGTCCACCCAAACACATGCTCAAAAGAGTAAGAATCAGGCTGTCATAGGGGATGGCTAAGCTGGATTGGGCAGCTGGTCTCAAGAATGAGACAGTCAAAAAGGGTGGTGTGGAATGAGCTTTGGTTTATCCAAGAGAGGTGCAGAGGATCCAAGGGTGGTTGTGCTCAGCTATAATCTGAGCACTCTGCAGGCGGAGGCAGGAGGATCACTGTGATCTCCACTCCAGCCTGGGCTACATCATGAGACTGTCAGAACACATACAAATAGCGATGAAATGGTGAGCAACAATTACAGGCAGTGGGCATCATGTGGGTAGCTCACAGGATCAGAGATAACCTGCACGAGTCCAGTTACCACAAGTAGATGCACAGTTACCAAGAGTAGGGCTTGCCTCAGAAATCAGGAACAGCTCATCATTCACGTTGCTGCGGAGGGCAGGGCATAGAGCAGTGGGGAAAATGGGCTCAGGATCTGGGCAGGGATCCAGGACAGCAACCCCACAACGCATGGCACTGAGCCCTGGCATTCTTGTGCCTCAGAACAAGCTTCATCCAAACCGTCTCACCTGGGCCATGGAGGAGGAAGTGGGTAGCAGTTTCTCAAGGTGCCAGTCAGAGCACAGGAACAGAGGACCCCAGGTATGGGAGGTGCTCTCTCCCTTCCCTGGCTGTGGGTATCACTTAAGGGAGAACTTGGGGACAGGGGACAGAGCAAAGCAATGAAGCAGAGAAAAGTTCTCAGGATGTCAAATCTGTCAGTTTCAAGGTCCCAAGAAATTCACGTGGAGTTTTTCCTCCCCTGTGGAAGGTAATATACTGGTAGGAAAGGAGGCTTATGTCACAGACCTGCTGTCAGCTCAAGCCCATGTGCAGATGCACTTCTCACCCATGGAATCTCTGTGTCCTCTTCAAGTGAGCTCTTCTGCTCTGGACTTTGTGGCAGGTTATATTGATGCTGGGAAGCAGGCATGACATGGGAGAAGAAGAGGCTGCTTGTTTGATTATCCTTGGCAGTGTGAGAGCTTTCCAAATCATTCCTTCCTTGAAAATCTTCAAGAACTGGGAGGCTGTGAGGCTGTGAAGGGACAGGGACATCTTGCACAGTTCTGGTCCACAGTGCAATGGCAGCAGTTTAGAAAGGAGCAGTCTTGTGACCCTCCTGCTGCTTACTTCTGGAGCCTCCTCTTGGACAGTACCTCCCCTTTTGTGCCTTGGGAACCAGGGCTGGGCTATGCAGGTCCAGGGAAGCAGCAGAGATTGGGGTACAAGGCAGGGTGGTCCAGGACCTGTCAGAGTTGATGAAATGCAGTGTGCTGGCTTTGCTCTAAGCACAGAGAAGCCTAGGGGAATGGCAGAGAGGACAGTGCACAAATGACACTGGTGACCATGGCCATTGTCCTGCCCTTAAAGCTGAGGGTGGGCAAGGACATGGGCAGATGTCATTCACTCAGGATTAGCAGTTGTCAACTTCTCTCTTACACCAAATGTCACATCAGTGTCCTAACTCCCTGCCTGCCTGTAGTTAGTTGTCAAGGTGCCCCAGAGAATGGGGGAAGTCACCTATCCTCGAATGGAGCCTTCCAGAAAGAGACCCACATGCTCACAGAAGGTGGGATTTTTAAACTGAGAACTCCTCGTTCTCCATAGTCCTTTAAATACAGATCAAGGGCTGCCATGCCCCAGGCCCCTGCACTTGGAGAAACTCTCCAGGTGAGGAGGAGCAGGAGTAAGCTGCCAGGGGTATGGTCAACAGTCCATATTCTGTGCTGCTTCCCTTGCTTAGAAGGCATGGAGCTAACATCAGGCACTGGACCATCTTGTCCCCTAGGCCTGCAACCCACCCCTGGGAAAGACTATTAAAGAACAGCGAGGTAGGGAGGAAAGGGGAACCTTTTCAGCCTGTGCCTGAGCAGGGCTTGGAGCTGGTGCTCATGAGGGAGCAGTGCAGGAGGCTGCGGGCTGTTCTGTTTCCTCAGTTATTTGCTTTGATTCTAGTGCCTGACATGGAGCTAGGGCCATGGGCAGCATAGTGCAGTGCCTTCCACTCAGCGACCCTCACAGTGCACAGCATAAGGGAGCATTATGCACAGGTCTTCTGCTGTGCAAATCAAAGGGCAGTGGCCTAGGAATTGACACAATGAGTTTCTCAGGGTGACAGGAAGTCTTTGTTCTAACTTCGTGCCTTTTGTCCTCTCATCACAGGCCTGGATCAAGATTCTGAGTGCTAAATATAGGAAGAGTCAGAGGGAAGTAGTGAACAGAGAGGCGCTACCTGCTGTACAGTGTGAAGGTGACCTCCAGGCGCCCCCACAGCACTGGTAAGTTCCCCTACTCTGAGACCACAGAGGAGATGGGATTTTCTCTTGTCTGGGCCAAGTGCTGATGTCCATACCACCTATATGTTCTCACCACTTAGGTTAGCAATAAAGTAGTGAGTTCTCAGCATGCGTGTTTTTCTGACCCATGTGTAGAAATAGTGTAAGTTGATGTGGAAATTCCATTCATCCCACACCATGGTGAGGTCTCTTGTCAGTAGAGGACTTCCCTCAGCCACTGTCTAGTGTCCTGAGACATCAGTCTTCTAAGAGCCATGCTGAGTTTAAATGGCCCTTCATTCATTCCCTCTCACTGAAAACCCACCACTGTGTCCTCACCTGCACTCTGACATTTGCGGAACTTAAGTGAGTGCAAGAAAGGCCAAGACACAGCCCTGGTGAGAGGACCCTGTGCACACACAGGGCTGGGTCTCCCCCAAGTTGAGGAGGGCAGTGGCTACCCTGAGCTGGGAGATGAGCTCACCAAGTGGCGGCTCCATGTCAGGGGGAAGGAAGCAGGTACATAGTCATCTGCTGTGCTCCAGGTCTACTCAGTATACTCCTGGATGGGGAGCACAGAGGGTGCTGGGGGAGCTTTTGGGGGCCGAGGTCCTGCTGCCCAAGAGAACCACAGAAAGCCACCTGTGGAAGCTCAGAGAGCCTGCTTCCCCTTTCTCTCTCATCCCCAGCCAGCACCAAATCCTCACAGGCCCCCAGCTCAGAAGCTGAATACCTCTCCTTCCTCAGGACTGGTGCACCTGCAGCACTCTGTGACCTCAGTCAGTGGAGCTAAGCAATACCCGAGCCCAGAGTGACTTCCCACTCATCTCTGTATTCACTCTCCTTCTCATTCCTCCTTTTACACTGAGCTCAGAAGTGATAGCTGTTCAGGTCCCATGACCTCGAAGAGCATTTGGGTTTCTTACTCTACACCTTGCCAGTTAGGGATTGTTCCATTTACAGAATTGATCATGCATTTCCAAACCAATGTGAACAGCATTGTCTTAGTTACAACGGGCAACTGAAGTGATAGAAAACCAATCAAATGTATAGCTTTCAGGAATATACCAGTTCCCCACAGACTGTGCTATTCTTGTGTTACTGCAGTGTCCTGCAGTATCCTTTGGGCCACCTGGTGTGTCATAAGGGTGATGCAGTGTCCATTCATGTGGGCCCTGTGTCCAGGTGTTACTCACAGCTGCCTTCATTTTCTTGGCAATCTGAGGTGAGCAGTCCTGAACAATTCTTTGCTCCAAGAGGATGATTCTGCTCTCCAGGGCCATACACTTGCTAGAGAACTGAGAATGTGGGGGTGAGATTGTGCTTGTGCTTTGCCCTGCTTCTGGGCATAATGTGTTCCCTAAACTTATGAGCTAGATGACAGAGTCCCTGATGAGCCCGGAGAAATGCACAGTCGCAATAGGGTGAAATCTTATTTGGTCTCTGAGATGGGCCTTGATTCCCACCTCTAAAGTCTAACCACCTCCCTGCAAGCCCAGCCCTCACCTGTGGCCTATACCCCATTCTCACACCTCTTCTGCCCTCTGCTCTGAACCCCCACTTCTTCGCCCCCAATCCCCCACAATTCTACCCTCTAGCCCACTCCCACTCCAGCCCAGCCTTCATGCTTCCACCTTAGCCCCATGATACAAAGTGAGAGGAGCTTGGAAGCAGTCATGAGGCTCTGCACAGTGCCTCCCAGCATGTGAGGGGCCTGTGGGTGAATGCGAGTGCAGGAGCCCTGGGGTGCAGCTTTCTGCTCTCCTTCCTTCCCAGGGAGATCCCTTCCCTGATGAAATCCTGAACAGGAAGGATGACCCTCCTCTCAGCACAGCCACATGAACCTCTCAGTGGCTTGTGCTGGTGCTGTGACCACTGCTCCTGGAAACAAGAAATGGACCTGTGGGGCAGAGTCCTGGACTGTGGTTTTCCTGAAGTCCTCCTCCATCCGGGAGAAACATGAGGGGGATGTGAAGACAAGGCACAAAGATTCAATACATTTCCCAGAACAATAGACCGTGTACTTGACTTGCAGCTCTTAAGGCTGAACAGAGAAGAATGCAAGGATTGGAGCCACAGTGAAAGAAACAATGCATGAATTTCTGATGATCACTTCCTATGCAATGGTTAAGACATGTTTGCCCTAAAGCAGCCTTCACATTTACAATGGAAGAACTCCTTCGTTGTTTATCTCTGGGTCAGGTGTATGCTTGCATCCTGTGGTTTTCTTCCTTTCTTTCAGCACTGGGACTTGAACCCTGGGACTTTGAACTGAGCTACATGCCCTGTTCCTTTTGTACTATTATCTGGAGACACGGTCTCACTAACTTGCCAAGGTGCTCAGGGGGGTCTTAAACTTCTGTTCCCCCTGCTGCAGCCTCCCAGAGTGCTGGGTCTACAGGGCCTGGGGCCACAGCAGGGCTGTAACATTTTTGCTTGCATTCTCAAGCTCTGTGCTCCTCCTTAAGAGAAACTACAAACTGGGCCTGCAGTGACTTCGGGGCCAGGTGCTTAACCCTGAGGGGATTTGACTGACCTTGTCAGATGCAAAAGTTACATTTCTTGTTATATAGGTCTTCCTTTATCTTGGTCTTAACCATCCAGCAGAAAAGTATAAACACGAAGAATAGAAAGTAAAGCCATATTAATAGGCTGAGCTGTAAAAGACTCAAGTCAACAACTTCTGACATTCCCTAAAGCTTGCTCTCTTATCAAGTGAGTATGTTTCAGTTTTGCTAAGGGGAGTGGCACATTCCATTGTTGGTCAGCAATGTGCTAGAGCTGAAATACAAGGACAATTTGTGTGGAGTGAGGCTTGAACCCTTGGCCTTCATACTGACCTGCAATCCCAGCCCCCCTTCACTTTTTATTGCTCAGGCAGGGTCTTGCTAAGTAACCAAGCTGCCCACACTGGGTTCCAATTGATGATGCTCCTGCCTCAGCCTCCCGCAGTGCAGGGCTTCAGGGGCTGGGCCTCTATCCCCACCTACTGCTATGATTTTTTATATCATTATTTAGGCTACATTCACTGTGGTAAACAGGACTACATGCATTGTGCTGTTATTAAAAGCTTTTATTATGTGTACATATTCCTTCAAACCTTCACATTTCTCTGGTGTGTTGAGTTTAATTATGAACAATGGGATTATCTGTGCTATTAAGTCCTTTTTTGGGTGTCTCTCTTAGGGCCAGTGGGTCTTTTGTTTATGTGGGGAGGCAGGCACAGCACTATTGTGGCACAGGAAGTGAGGATTATCCCAAGACCTGAACAGGAAGTGTGGGCACGAGAGGTGTGGACTTGGAGATCTTTGAACAGAGTCCTAAAGCCTTCTTTGGAGAAATACAAAGGGTTGGAAATTGTGACTGAATTTAAGACCAGGCAATGAGGCACTGGTGATACTGCACCACATGGGGATTTGCCATGGGAGGGTTCCACTGGACTGGCTGCTCTCCACAGCTCTGCAGCAGACCGACGGTTGTAGCTGTGTGCTCCCTGATTGTGGTCTTTGAATTGAAAGTATAATTCCTTGGGGAGTTATACTACTCATGCAAATGCCAGGACTGGGAAATAAGAAACACGAGGACACATTACTGGCTTATCCCTTTGTGTTTTCAGGCAAAACCTGAAGTGATGAGTTGAGTGTTGCAGAGAGTCTATGAGTGGCTCTTCCTGGTGAAACAGATTCTGTGGCAGTAGAGGCTATTCTTTGATGTGGGCCTGTTTTTATGTGCTGGTAAGTGGTGACTACCTCTTGGGAAGGATCCGGAAGGGTGAGACACATCTGTAGCTTTTGAACAGCTTCACTTCTTGGAGGTAAAGCATTCCACTGAACCCTATTGTCAGGCAAATACTAGAATAGTTACAGCAAATGCAGACATTGCAAGGTGAGCGCCCTACGATTATGTGAGGGAGTCTATGGCAGGGACACTAAGATAGAAACCCTGCACACATGCTGCCCACAGTGAGGAGCTCAGCTGAGGCTACACAAAGGTGATCATTTCTGTTGATACAGATCAAGGTCAGAAAACTGGGTTTCAGTGTGAGCATGACGTGTGTGCGGGACACAGCCGCCAGGGGGCGATGAAGGCTCTCAACAGTGTTCAAGCACTGGCTTTGAGTTGCCTGCAGATTCACTGATGCGAACTCTGGAGATGAAGCCTACTGTGAAAGGAAAACCCTGCTCGATTTTGAGATCTTCCTGCCTCTCCCTCCCAGAGTGCTGGGGTTATCTCTTTGGTATCTAGATCTGTGATTCCCAGTGGTCAGTACACAAATCTTTCAACTTGTGTTAAGCTTATGCCTAAGTGGCTTATTCTATTTATTTATTTATTTATTTACTAATAAGATAATTTATTATTTTGATAAAGTGACTGCTTCCTGTTATATTTTTAACACTTATGATTTGGCATATCAAAATGTAAATTTATCATATTTTCAGGATGAAAATTTTTAAAAAATTATTTAAAGCAAATATTCTCTTTAGGTATGTCTTTGTGTTTGTTCCCATAATTTTATTGATAAACAAATAGCAATGAGACAGTTTCAAATCAGATTGGTAGGACAGTTCCAATAATTCACACATTGCATACATTCTTCCTAGTGGTTAATTGCTGTACAAGATGTGGACATGATATCCTATTTACAAACACCATTAGAACAAATCCCTCTATTCATTA
>NW_004524895.1:926651-959552 GCF_000260255.1 Octodon degus
GGTTCATGCCTGGATTAAGACGAAGCGCTTAGATAGGGTAAAGGAAGAAGCCCTGAATATCCTGTGCCTCTAGGAGACCAAATGTTCAGAGAACAAACTCCCAGCTGAGCTTCGTGAAGGAGCTGTCTGGACTATCCCATCAGCACTGGTCAGCGCCTTCTGACAAAGAAAGGTAGGGCAGTGTGGGTCTGTTTTCCTGCCAGTGCACACTCAAAGTCTCTTATGGCATTGGTGAAGAGGAACATGACAAGGAAGGTGGGTGATTGTGGCTGCATTTGGCTGGTTTGTGCTGATCACAGCCGAGGTCTGGTAAGGCTAGAGTACAGTCAGCACTGTGATGAAGACTTTTGCAAGTTCTTGAAGGGCTTGGCATCCCACAAGCCTTTTGTACTATGTGGGGACCTCAGTGTGGCTCATGAAGAAATTGATGCTCCTAACCCCAAAGGAAACAAAAAGAATGCTGGCTTCACTCCACAGGAGCGCCAAGGCTTTGGGGAACTGCTGCAGGCTGTGCCACTGGCCAACAGCTTTCGTCACCCGTACCCTAATGCTGCCTACGCCTACACCTTTTGGACTTATGTGATGAACGCTAGGTCCAAGAAGGTAGGTTGGCACCTTGATTACTTTCTGTTGTCTCATTCCCTTTTACCTGCTTTGTGTGATAACAAGATCCGTTCCAAGGCCCTTGGCAGTAACTGTTGTCCCATCATCCTGTACTTAGCACTGTGACATTCTCCAAATCACTGTGAGCCTGGTAATAACTGCCCTCCCACCATAAAAATGTTCCTCCCTTACTATCCTTCTAAAACTCCACTTTCTCATCTATGAGAATATGAATCCTTTGATCAGGCACCATTACCAGTTTTTTTTTTAAAACCCAAGATTTTTTCTTTTTTTGTGGATCCACCTTATGTTAAAGTTTCTGACATGTTCTTTTTTGAACTATCTATGTGTAAATAAAGGCAATAGTTTCAAAAAAATTAATTAATGTATTTATTAGGTCCTTATTAAGGTAATTATCACAAATAGAGATTAATAGCCAAAATGACAGGCTAAAAATCATATAAAACACAAAAGAAAATTGCACTAAATCAAGGTACATGTTCAGATGCACTGTCCACATGGAATTAGAATAACATTTTTTTTCTCTCTTATTCCTATTGTCTGTCTTGGGCCGACCAGATAGCTCAGTGGACTAAATGCCTGCTTAGGCAAGTACAGGGTCGGGGGTTAAATCCTCAGCACCATATGCTGCACCAGCCCTACCCCTGGGTACGCTAAGCCGGCCACCGAGACTGGGCATGATGGTGCACACTTGTAATCCCAGCACTGAGGAGGCTGGAAACAGGAGGATCACTGAGTCTGAGCTGCTAGTGAGATCCTGTACCTGTACCAAATACATAAAAAATATAAGATGCATATTGTCTGCCCTTTATTTTACATCTTATTTTTATATTGATTTTTCCATATAAAAGAAACTGTTTCAAGCCTGTGTTGTTGATGCCCTTGTGACATTACTTCTTATTATGTTTCTCAGATAGTGCACTGCCAGTGCACAGCAAAGCCGCTGATTGCTGTAGCTGATCATCTGTGACTTCCTTAAATTTGTTCATTGTTTCCAAGAGTTTTTTTTAATGTCTTTGGGGTATGTTACGTGTAAGGTCTTGTCATTCCTGAGCAGATATGGTATCTATTCTTCCATTCCAAGGTACTTGACTGCTCTTCGTTTTTTTGCTGAAGTGCCCTGGCAAGGTCTCAATCACCTCCACCAAAAAATGTCACCAAAAAAACAAAACAAAACAAAAACAAAAACCGCTTCACACCATAAACTTTGAGATTCTTTGAGCCCTCGTTAAAATGCTCACCAAGAAACCCCATGCTTAGCACAAGCCTACAAGTAGCAGTTACAGAGCATGGGCTGGGGCCACAGGGAGGGAGAACTTAGCTATGTCCCCTGTGCATCCATAGGATTCCTGTCACCCAGAACTTCCTCACTGGCCTCACCTTTGCTGTTTCATGCCCCTGGGGAAAGAGATTTCCATACCTCAAGTGTTGCTGCAGCCACAGTACCCCCTAGTGGCTATGAAAAGGATTCCCCAGGAAAACCACTCAGGAACCGGCCTCAAGACCTCCAGACTTTCTTCCTAGTGACATCCAGACGAACCTGTTGTCATTACCTTTAGCAGGTTTGTGAAGTAAGCTTCGTTTTGGGGTTTTGAGAGAGCAGAGAATGGGAATCGCAAACCCCACCTTGGGAAAACCTGTCAGCACCAAGAGAAACGTGAATTACTAATGGAAAAACAACCTGAAGATGCAAAACGCGACTCTCATTCCCCCCACCAAATTAAATACAAGCACAGGTCACTGAATTCCAACAGTGGTTCTATGTTTCTGTAACACTTCTGTGGGGAGTCATGTTGGGTTTGTCCTGCCCCAGGAAATCTATAAATTAGATGCCATGGGTCTAGGTTATGAGAGTGTTCATGTCTTCAGGTATTACAAATACTTAGTGCATGGGCAGATGCATTAAAGGAGTGAATTATGAAGGCAGAGGCCTTGGGGACAGGGCATGAACCATGCCCACACAGAGCACACGCTGTGATGAGTCCTGTAGGGCTCCCAGGTCATCTCCTCACTCAGCAGCTGAGACATGCATGCATCCCCAGGCAAAGGTTGGCAGCAATTGTGGGACACTGCCCCCTTTCCTGCTCCTTTTCCCAGCAGAGTGTCCCTGCTCCTGGGGACACCCAGATTGAAGAAAGAGACCGGTCAGTCTCTGCAGTGCAGCCTGCTTTCCCCACCACAGAGTCTGGGTCCCCACTGAGCAGACCTAGGGAGCAGGCCCTGGGCCTGTGGTCCTCGCCAGGCCGAGTGACTCCAATCTGTCCCTCAAGCCCTCCAACCCGGGTCCTTTTACCTCTAGGAAATGTACCCACCCTCAATAGGCTCAAGGGCACACCTTGAAGGGAGTTTCCTGTACTGCAGGTCTGGTTCCTAGATCTCCAGGTAGCCAAGTTTTCCAAGGAGCAGCACAAGCCAGAAGGGAATTGCAGCCAGGAGCAGTATCCACTGGGCAACCCAGCACGGGCCACGTCATTGCTGCCCCTCCTTCTGTTCTCTGCTAGGTCACTATTCCCCTTTCATTCTTACTGAAGCTTTTGTTTCCCTCTCTTTGTGACACAGGGCTTCCCCATGCAGATCACGCTGGCCAAGCACTTACATTGTAGCCTTGGCTGGCCCTAATGTCCTTCAGATCCTCCTGCCTCATCCTCTACAGTGCAGGGATTATAGGAGTAGAGGAACAGACTTGATCTGGTATTAATATTGCAAATTTTAGCTCATGTCAATGGCATATGGTGTCCAGGTTCACTGAGGTTATTAGGACCCTGTATGTGACACACCTTCACACTGTCGTTTTTCCCATGGCCTCCTGTCTCTCCCTGCCCTGGATGCCCTGTAATCCTTCCCGTGAGCAAGAGAGCTATTCTACCCTCTCATTCCCGCCCCCTTCATTTTTTCTTGGTTTGTTAATTGCATTACTCAGAAGAGTGGTGACATGGGGGATTCAAGGCAAACTGAAGAACCAATGGAGTTGTCTTCTATGTTCATTGAATTTTGAGTTTTTGTGATGTTTTCATTGGGGTTCTGGTTACTTGATGTCACTTTTCTGAAGAAAGCAAAAATTACTTCATGTAATATACTGAGCAAGTTTGTAGAACTTCATTTGGAGAAAATCTTGTACTTTTTATTATGCTGACCAATTTCTTTAATATGTCAAACTATAAATGTTGACATCTGAAAACTGATGAACAAATGAATAAATATGCAATCCTGGCTGGGGAGGTAGCTCAACGGCATAAGCTCCTGCCTTGCAAGCCCATGGTCCTGAGTTCAACCCCCACTACTGCAAAAAAACAAGAAATCAAACAAAAAAAAACAAAAAAGAAAACGGTGGTACCTTCAAATGTTGGGGATAAGAATGGAACATGGTGTCATGATGCAAACTTTCCTCAACATGAAATGCAATTATCTCAATAACCCATCCATTCTTTGGAAATTTGTTCTTGCATTTATAAATCTAAAGAAAGGTAGATGAGAGCACCACAGGAGACAAGGAGGAGAAGGAAAAAGCAGTTACCCCAGATTATCAAATCTCCCATTTCCAGGTTGAAAGATAGCCCTTAAAACTCCCCAAATGAACAAATGCACAACACACGTTTTTAAGATCAGCACACCAAGCCAAAGGAACGCAGGCACAAAGGATGTAGTATTTCTCTGGGTTTCAGGTTACTCTGGAGTGCTCCAAGTCCAGCCATAGAGAGAATGCTGGCTTTTGATGCTAACTTTGGTGTCCCATGTAGGGCTGAGCCCAGGGTGATGCACTTTTCAGGAGGGTCTGACCTTCCAGGCATCTAATCCTGCAAGCATAACATGGAAGCCACAGTGTAGAGGTTGGGGAAGTTGATTGGTACCTGCCAAGAAGGGGGAAGAACATGAGCAGCTTACAAGTCACCCATGCAGAAACCCGTGAGCTGCATGGCCTGGTAAAGCATGTGTAATGCCAGTACTTAAGCGGCTGAGGCAGAAAGATCTCCTCAGGTGTAGACCTCTCTTCACTACAGACTCAGTTAGGCAAGAGCCTCAATGACATAGAGAGACCCTGTCACAAAACATAAACAAAGGAAGTAACAAGCAACAGCTGAGAAGGAGAGCCACAAGGCAGGCGCCACAGACTGCACCATTCAGAGAAACTCTGGGCATTGCATGAAAATGCGGGAGGAGGGCCGTGATGGAGAAAGCACACGCAGCCACTTTGAAGGAGGAGAAAATTTCATGAAACCCCCAGCGCTGCGAGTGCAGACAGGAGAGCACTGAGTGCATACAGGGATGCTAATTGTTCATCCTAGAGGTAAAATGACCCCAGTGTAGGGCAGCTGTGCAAGCCTGGAGGCTTCAACGCCTTCTAGGAGAGTCCTGTGCAGGAAGGAGGAGGCAGTAAGTGCCAGAGAGCTGCACAGTGCCAGTGTGTGTGTCCCAGGGCAGATGACCCGGGGTCCAGGGCAGGGCATGGTCAGGGTGAGATGGCCTTGCTCACAGTGCATCCTGTTTTTCCTGCTAAGTCGCCACCCTGCTCTAGACTTCCACTCCCCCATCTATATGATGAAGAGAGACCTGCAATAGGGACACAATTCTGGAATCCCAAAAATTTGTGAGACTGAGGCAGGAGGGTCGCTGTGAGTTCCAGGCCACCCTGGTTCATGGTGAGCTGAAGACCACCATGTACTTCATGGCCAGAATGCATGTGACAAAAAGAAATGAAGAGGGCATACTGGATATTCACCAAGGTCTGCTACGGTACAGGCTGACTCCAGTGGTCTCTTCAGTTTAGCCAAGTATTTTCCAAAAGAAACATGCTGTTTCTCTCACAAAGGCCTTCTATCAAGAGCATAGAGAGAATTAAAAAAAAAAACAGTCCCTAAAAAGTCAAAGACCCAATCCAACAATGGGCATCTGACATAATAGCCACTTCCCAGGTGAAGAAACACAAATATCAAGTAAATATATGAAACAAGGTTCAACCTCATTGGCCATTTGAGCAATGCAAATTCAAGCAGCCCTGAGATTCCTTCTCACCCCAGAAGGAATGGCGATCATCAAGGAGTCAACCAATAAGGCATGCTGGGGAGGCTGTGGGGAAAAGGATCCCTTCAATGTTGTTGGTGGGACAGCAGGCTGGTAGAACCACTATGAAATCACTGTGGAGATTCCTCACAAAGCTAAGATTGGAGGTCCCACTCAACCCAGCTATTTCCTTGGGGGTGTTTTTTGGTAGAAGTGAGAACATCATACTACAGAAATATATGTGCACCCATGTTGACAGCACAATTTGTCATAGCTAAATCTTAGAAGCAACCCAAGTACCTCTCAACTGAGCAATGGATAAAGATGTGATAGTTTCACACAATGGAGTATTATTTAGCTAGAAAAAGGATACATTTGAGACGTTTATGGGTAAATGCATGCAACTAGGGATAATACTCTTAAGGGAAATCAATCAATCCGAATTGTGCAAATATCAGATGGTTTTCTCGGTGTAAGAACCTGAAAGAGAAAATAAAATCTGAAGGTTACAGCAGATCCTACAAAAGGGAATGAACCTGTTGAAAAAGAAGGAATTTCTGGGTTGAAGAGATGGACAAGAGAAGGAATGGGGGAAAGAGATATATCTCTGTATGTAAGGAGGATGGTTTAAGCAATTGTACTGTGGACAGCTGCTGGTTTGTGGAAAGGAGCACTTAGCCCTTACTTTCTTTTGTTTTATTATTTATTTTATTCTTTTCTTTTTATTTTCTTGCATCTTTTTCTTTTTCCAGTTTTGTATACATATATCTGGAAACATGAACAAGTAAGTAGAAGGCAACACTATGCAACACAACCAATACTGAGAAATTCATATTATTTTGTGTAGTAAAATTCTGTACCATTTGTAAATTTTGTTTTAATACTATTACACAGTCTATTCAAAATTTTAAAAGTATTTTTGAAAGAGAATCAGAGGCTAGGAAGATATCTCTGTGGACTAAGTTCCTGCCTGAGAAGCACAAGGACCTGGGTTAGATCACTGGTACTGCATACTACGCTGGTCCGGGAACTCCGGGACTGTGGTGCCTGCCATTGAACATGGGTATGGTGGTGGACACCTGCAATCCTGGCACTGGGGAAGCTAAGACAGGAATATCACTACTAATCTGAGCTGTGCAGAGATTTGTACCCCATAAATGAACAAATAAATAAATAAATAAATGATTAAATATTTTAAAAATAAAAAAAAAAAAGATTCAGGTGGTCTGCTCAGAAACTTACCACGAAATGAGAATGCCCACTCCTAGGCATTGCTGAAGTCTTCCTGAGAGATGTGTGAACACTGACCTCACTGTCTGGATGGGAATAATCTGGGAGTTCATCAAAGACAAATGAGTTTGAGCCTCGTGAGAAAAAAAAGTTTCATTTTCCTGGGAAACTCTGCTGCACTTGGTGCAAGGAAGGGAGCACAAAAGAATCTCAAAAGCAGGCTAAAGTACGAAGAACTTTAAGCATTATTCTGAAGAGGAGGAGGAAGGAGGTCGTGTTAACCACCCCGGACTCCAAAGACTGGGCACTTACAATATTGTGACCCTGGGCAATGTGCTCCATGAAAAGAAAGAAAATTTATAAATAAAATTACCTTTAAAATTGGAACTTTGAGGCTGTGGGTGTAGTTCATTGGCACAGAGCTTACCTAAAAGAAATGAGGTCTCGGGTGTGAACTTCCACAAAATCTCTTAGAAGTGCATTACATTAATGCAGGGAGTTCCATCGGGGCTGACGAGGGCAGGGATGCTCATGGGACACTCAGAAGATGGGCACCAAGGAGTCCTGCACTCCACAACTGAGCACTGAGGTCACGGGTACTCAGATGCAAAGGCAAGCCCTCCTCAAATGTTTGAGTTCTGTTCCTGTGACGAGGTCTCTCCAAGAATTGGTTTCTAAATGAGGACTTATACATAGTAAGCACATGACAATATGCACCAGCAGGAAACAGTCCGAGGAATCTCCAACCGGATCACTTACCATTCATAGAGTGACATACATGCACTACTGCAAATAAAAGTAGAGACCCAGCAGGTGAATTCAGGACCAGGGGCTTTGACATGGAGACTGCGTCTTTCCCTATCCTTAGCAATGCTCATGCCACAGGCACAGAGAACCTTTCAGCCTAGCATGGGATGTAACACCCTCAGGGAAGGTACCTAGCCCACAAATCCTGTGCAGTGCCACTTGTCCCAGCCAATAGTTCACTGGGAGAGTAGCTCATTGAGCAAGATATTCAACATCAGCCACTTCAGAAAGTGAAAGCCTGCGAATCCTTCAGAGAACATTGATACACTTAGGAATAACATCCCTTTGAGAGCAAATAGAAAAGCACCCATAGAGCACACACTCTGCTGACCTTTGAGAACCACGAATGAGAGAGGCAAGAGGAAAACATCACTGGAAATCAGCAGAGCCCAGCATGCACTCCATGGGACACAGCTCTGCGCCCTGGGAACAGGTTCCCACTGTGACAGTGGCATTTGCCCTACATCATGTCCACCCCTACACCAGGGTACTTAGAGTCACCACAGATTCTAAGCAGTGGCCCTTCGCTCACTTCCCCTCAGGACTGTGGAGGTCAAGGATCCACGGTTGAACTTAAAGGACAGAGAACTTAACATTGACACTAATATTAAAGATGGAGCATTAAACACTCCACACAACCTTTAGAAGACAGATGGCCAAGGCCTCCTGATGGTGCCTCAGTGCAGTCCCTTCCCGACAGGAGACCTCATCATCCTCCTGAAATGACATTTCATCCAAGTATAGTTAAGAGCAAAAACAATAGAAAACAAGTCAGTTCAGAAATGACTAGTTTATTGCAAATCTAAGTGCTATGTAGGTAACTGCACAGGGGAGAAACGTGCTTGGCCGTGGGATGCCCAGCAACACAAAACTCCAAGCACAATCCTTTCACTCAAGACTGACAGCACCCTAGAATGTTCCTGCCTACTCATCTATAAGAACGACATTCAGGAAATCAGATGGTGCATTCCTGAGCATTGTTTTCTTCTGATTTTTTCTGTACTTGGCTCTTCGATTGTTAAACCAACCCTGAGGTCAGAGGGGAAAGTAGACAGTGTTAGGAGACAGAACCATTATCATAAAAGAAAAGCATCGCATATGTTCCTATACAGCTTACTTATACATACCAGGAGGGAAGGTTTTGCTTCAGGTTCAAGTAACTTAAAAGGGCTGGGGGTGGACATCCACGCAGGAACAGAGCCCTGACTACCCAGGCTCGGGGTTTCCTTCCTTTGCAACAGTTTGCAAACTACTTCTAGGAAAGAAACTGACACCTCTTCTTTCACACTGTTAGTGGGTAGCAGTTCTGCTCCCTGTTGACGCACAGGCCCAGAAGGTTCCATCTGCCCTGACAAACTCAGTGTTCTTTAATGTTTTCTTTCCGTTATTGGGTGAAGGCCTAGGGAAGCAGATGATGTAGGGCTCGATGTTATTAGCTCTGTGGCTTCTAAGAGGATGAAGCAGCACAGCATCCTGACTGTTGAGGACATCCCAGCCTGTCTGCAGGGCACACACGTCAGTGTTGATCCACCTGGACATGCACAGCCCAAGCCTGGTGCCCAAGACACAGAAGGAGAGGTGCCCTCCACAGAGAGGGCGCCGGACATGAGCAGTTGGAGCTGTTCACCGGACTAACCATCTAAATGTCTGCTACCCATAGTGCTGCAGCAGAACAGGAACCATGTGTGATATCACTGTCCTCTGAAACCCACAGTCTCCTAGTTTTGGAAGAATACAATGACCTAAGCTGTTGGGCCGTTACAATATGAACAGTAATGATACAAGAGACATTCTGTTCTATCTCCTCAATACCTGCTTCCCAAGTAAAATACAGCACACGAAGAAGCCCAGATTATGCGTGGTATGGTGGTGCATACCTGTAATTGCAAGAGTTAAGAAGTTAAGTTGGAAGAACTGTTGTGTGGTCCTAGCTAGCCTGGCTGCCACAGTGAGTTCAAGGACAGTCTGACCTGCACAGGAGTTTTCCTCTACTACCACCAGGAAAATGAAGACCACAAAGCCCAGAGCAGCAGGGCTGGTGTGGAGAAGCAGCAAGGTGTCCACTGCTGACATCGGCACCACAGCACCGGGGTGCACAGCCCACTGTCGAGGTGGGATGACATCAGGTCTCTCTCCCAAGCCTCATTCCCCCTCAGTCCTATTACCTTGCACAGGAGAAGGGACACCAAGGGGCAGTTTAGTAGAAAGTTCAAGCTGAGATGTGGGACGACCAGTAATCTTTCCCTCCTTCATTGGATTGCTGTGGCCTATTTCCTCAGGACATGGCTGAGAGAGCCCCACAGCCAGGGAGGTTAGCAGGCACCTGCAGACCTTGGATCCTCTGTTTCTGTGCCATGTCAGAGAGCCTGAGAACATCCTCCCCACCTCCTCAATCCTCTCAGAGCTGAGGCACCCCGCATGGAGCCTGGCCTGGGGCACTAGGATTCCAGGGCTCAGTGTTCTGCTCTGTCAGGCAGCTGTCCTGGATCCCTGTCCCAAATCCTCAGCCCACTTTCTCCACTGCTCTTTGGTATATACATTGCAGCAACGCTAATGATGAGCTCATAGAAATGGCTCTCCCAAGTGCTAGGATTCATGGGGTAGATCCCTGCACCCTTCAGTCTCAAGTAGCAAGCATCTGAGCCCATCACCTAGCTTCATGTTGCCCAGCACAGCCTGATGCACCTGGAGGTCCTGGAAATTATAGTAGGTATAAATCTGCCTTGAAAGAAGGGCCACACCACCAAAGTGTCCTATAAAACTCACCTCCGGAAGTAGTACCACAGAAAAAGAAATCTACATCTCTCCATTATAAAGAAAATGTGCTCAAAAACTCAAGAAGTTAGGGATGAATGTTCGCAGCTTCTTCAGCTCTTTGCAGTATTTCTTTACCTTTCATGACTCGGAGATGAACCAAACTCAGTTCTATGCCACTCTTTTGGATTGGTTCTCTCCTTTACCTAGTTTCTAAGGCCTGTCATCAAACGCTGTACTGCAAGAAGATTCGGACAATTTGGCTAACTGTGTGCCATGGAGATTGAGCTATGTGCCACGAAATGTAAATTGTGACTGCCACCATCTCCATCACCTCAGCAAGACTAGCAGGAAGAAAGAGGGGAGGCAAGTGACCCATGGAGCTGCCTTCCTCCATCACGCTCAGCTTCACCCCATGTTCATTCCTCTCTCTTAAGCATATTCCACGGGAGTCTGCTATCCCTGATCAATGTTTATGAGTTTTGGAATGGGCCTTCAACTCAGTGCTAGATCCACCCCTTGTTGGTATGAGCTGCTGGCTTCTATGCTGAGCATCAAAGAGGCAAGGAAAGAGACGTGACAAGAACAGCAATGAGAGAATCACCATTAGAGTCTTGTTTACCTAGTTCTTAGACAGGGTTTCAAGTAACTTCCTACCAAAGAACCTCTTTTCAACCTTGCATCTTCTTACACCCATTTGAATACTGTCAGGTCAGATTAAGTCTCAACATGAGGGAACACAGAAGGGCACCCTAAGGGACAGTAGCTCTCCATGATGGAAACTGTACTTCCTGAGAGTATATCCTGTGCAAATCCATCTATAATGCTTGTATAAAAGCACAGCACTCTCTATCACATGCATACAGATAATCTGAATTGTGCACACAGAGTAAGAGAAACAGCTTCGTTTTTCATTTGATTCTGTTTTCTGTTCTTTTGTTTCACTATTACAGATTCTAAGTCTCCTTCATAATGGGAGGGGATCCTCAAGCTCACATTTTCTGTCCTGTTTTCTCCTAACAAAGCTGTTAAGTCCAAACTTACTGATTACACTAGGAAAGTACCAAGGATAATACCATCTTCCTAATGTCCAGGCAAGTCTATGAATCGAGAAAAACCTGTATGGAGAATGCCGAAAAAGCCAATTGGCCTTTCTTGGACTCACTGACCTTCACTCTGGACTCTGGTTCTTTCAGGACTCTTGCAAGCATCCAGCTGTGGAGAGAAATCAACAAACATTCCGCATTTCATGTTGGGGTGAAGGACTCAGTGTTTTAGACGAATGAATGATCACATATGAATTTCCTGCTGAGCTCCTCATTTGAAATCACCCTCAAGAACCACAAGTATTTTTTCTCTATTGTGAAATATAAGATCTCTTCGTAAAATAATTTTATTTAGAAATAAATAGCAATGAGGAAGTTTCAAAACAGTAGGACAGTTAAAATAACTAATACATTGCATATTGTTGTCTGCATACTAGTTCTTCATAATGCAAGATGCAGACCTGATACCCTGTCCAAACACTATTAATACAAATATTTATTTTTATTGAATTAAGAGAAAGTAGCTGTATAACTATCCTATTTTGTGTATACAGATACAAAATGGTCCTTCATTTATATCCCCTTTTCTCATTTAGTTTTGTCAGAGATGGGTATTCTATTGCCATTTAAATATTGTAGGTGCGTGAATTCAGCAAAATAATCCAATATAGTCTTACTAGTCCATAATAGCAGAGGATTATCCATAGGACTGGCAATGTCAGAAGTTGTTGACTTGATCCTTTCACAGCGCAGCAAATTAATATGACTTTACTTTTTATACCTCATTTTTATACTTTTCTGCTGGATGGTTAAAAACACTATAAAGCAATACCTATATAACAAGAAATAAAACTTCTGTATCTGATAAGGTCAATCAAGTCCCCTCAAGATTTACCCAGAAACCCTGTACAGCAGTTTGTAGATCCTTTGCATGTGTCAGCTATGTGGATTAGTCACAGCCAATGCTTCACCAATTTTTTCCCTGTGAAAGCCGAAGAGTATGTTTTCTGTCGAGGTGACTCTCCTTAGGTTCATTATACATTGTCGATCACTTTCCTCTGTGGCACCATAATCTGGTTAGATTTCTAAGTTTCTGTGTAAAAATCTGTAATTGTGTCTTCCTATTTTTTAAATATTTATTTTTTTATTTTTTTCTTCACATTCTACAGGGATTTGTAATTTAACATATCAGTACTTGACAGAAAATGCCTGTTCCATGTTACATCTAAGATGTTTGATATTCAGACAGATAGTGAGGTTAAGCTCAACTGCCTAGGTTATAGGGTAATAATATCATTATGCTTTTCTTCTGGTGAGTTAACTTAAGTTTGCAGACTAAAAATGAGAGAACAAGAAGGGCTACAAGGATAGCTAACATTTTGGCCCTAATCATTCAAGGTCAGTGAGGACTCAACACATAAGTGAACCTGTACTGTAACATCCGGTAAATCAGTGGTGTCCCAAATTTTAAAATCTCTCTTTAGAACTGCGTTGACCTGCTCACCAAATTTAAGTGAGCAGTGCCCATTCATAGCTAATTTTATTTGATATCAGGAATTGAAGTCAGGACCTTCTGTGTGCTAGGCAGACACTTTGGCCTCTGAGCTCTACGCCCAGCAAACTCACAGCTAACTCTAATGCAATGTTGTGAAAAATGAAATAAATGCAAGCATCTAGGCTACAAACTGAAATAAACATTGAATGCAGGATGCTTACAGAATGACACTATCTCATTTGAATGACACGGAGCTCACAGGAATTTTATTTAAGAAGCATCCACTAACTCAGAGAACACAGAAAAACAACAAATTGTGCCAAATGGGAACATTTGAGTCAAAAAAACTTATGAAGACTCTGAAAAGAAACCCACAGTGTAGGAGAAAATATTGGCCAAGACTGCCCGATACACACACAGAAGCACATCTCTCAATCAGGAAGTGAAGCATGCCAGCCACTGTTGGGCACAAGTAAGGACTCCATGAGACATTCATATAAGAAGGGATAGAGATGGCCAGGAAGCTGGAGAAAACACACTGTAAATGACCACCAGGGCATCATGCACATCCATGTCTTAGGTAGTGTCACAGCCTGGGCAATAACATGCCAGGTGAGCACAGGAAGACACTGGATCCCTCAGTCACTCTGAGGACCAATGGCAACCTCCGCAGCCTCTCCTGCAAACAGCCTGCTGGGTCTCCAAGCATAAGCCTGAACTCTATGCTGCAGGGAAGCCTTTTCTCAGGAGGTCTCGCAGACTGAAAACCTACACGTTCCCAGCTGTGTGTCAGGCAAACTCACAAATGCACTATGTACAAATGCACCCCTCTCAGTGAATGAATGAGCAACAAGGGTTCACTATATAAGGGGATTTTACTGGGCCTTAAATAAGAAGGAAGGGGCTAGAGAGATAGCTCAGTAAAATACGCATTTGCCTGCCAAGTGCAAGACCCTGAGTTCAATCCCGAGTTCCCTCCCACCACCCCAATAAAATAGGAAATTTTTGACACCTGCTGAAGCATGCTAAGATTTCACCTAGATCTGCTTCCTAAACAGTTCAAGCTCATGGAGCAAAAGTGTAATATGGTAATTGGGAGGAACTGCAGGGAAGGGAGAGCTGGGAAGTGTTTCCTGTGAATTGTTTGATTTTGAGAGATAAAGAGCACGCTGGGCCCTGGATGCTCAGCCACAATGAGATACATACTACAGCTGATGCCTGCCTTCAAATTCTGGAAACAAAGTTTTCCTGTGAATTTAACAGCACCACCCATATGGAGAATAATGCAGTAGCCATCATTCAGTTTCCAGAGTGGATGTACACCAGTACCTAAGATAATCCTAACCTTACTCCACACATGGAGCTGGCTTTCCTGGAAAACAAAGACAGACACCCCATGTGCTCTCTGCTCAAGACCAAACAGAGGGCAACAGGAGACAGAGAAAGGAACCTCCATGTAGCTCTTTTGTCAGAGTCAGCCATCTGCATGTGTCACTGACACTGCTTGACCAATTACCTCTCTGTGAAAGCCTGAGAGAATGTTTTCTCTCCAGGTGACTCTTCTTACACACACTATACATCATTGATCACTTTTCTCTGTGGCTCCATAATCCCCTTGGTGAGAAAATTTGAGACACCACATGGATACACAATGTCACAGCAGAGGTTTCCTCATGTCCTGAGTCCTCACTGAACTTGAAGGGCTAGGGCCAAAATATTGGTTTTCCTTTTAGCCCATCTATCTCTCTAACTTGTGGTCTGCAAACTTTACTTATTAAACATTCAGAAGATAAGCTTAATGATATTATTACCCTGATCTACAAGGTGCTGTACACGAGTCCAGGGTAAATCCTGAGGGGATTTGCCTGACCTTGTCAGATAGCAAAATCTACATTTTTAGTTATATAGATCTTGCGTTAGCTTGGTCTTATCCACCCAGAAGAAAAGTGTAACTAGGAGACATAAAAATTAAAACTATATTAATTGGCTGAGCTGTAAAAGGCTCAAGCCAATAACTTCTGACAATTTCCAGTTGTGCTGAAAACTCACTACTATTATGGATTATTGGACTACAGTGTTATTTTGCTGAATTCAAGTACCTATAATCTTTGGACTGGCTTTAAGTATAAAAAAGTCCTTTAAAGATTTCTCCAAATATAGCATGTGGAGGACTAGGGAAATCGTTCAGAAGAATAAGCTCTTGGCTGGCAAGCACAATGGCCTGAGTTCAATCACTGGTTCCTCCAAAAAAATAAATAAATGAATAAATAAAAATAAGAGTTCTCGGCTACATTTCAGCCCTTTGGGATCCACAAATACAGCATCTGTATCTGGAATGGAACACCCATCTCTGACAAAACAAAACAAAATATGTGATATGTTGGGAGCCACAGAAGCTATGAAATTCATTAAATGATTGTAGGTGGGACTAGGCCTCAGTGCCTAAAGCAAACATGCTACATCAGTCCTGAGAAAAACATCCTGAATGTTTAGGATCAGCCACTAGTTGCTGCAGAACCTCGTGTCACATGTTAATAACATCGCAAAAGTATAAATAAAGGAACATTTTGTTGTGAAAGAAAGGAAAGAAAATATATGTGTACACAAGATAGTTAGGATAGGTACACAGCTACTTTCTCTTAGGTTAGTGAGAAGAAAGATTTGTACTAATACTGTTTAGAGACAATTATCATGTCAGTATCTTGTCCTCTGAACAGCTACTATGAAGACAACAATATGTAATGCTTTTCTTGTAACTGTCCTACTAACCCGTTTTGAAGATGTTTCATTGCTATTTTATTTTTTTCAATAAATTAATTTTAAAAAGAAAAAAAATCACCAAACACATGTAAACCCCTCCAAAGCAAGGATGCACCCCAACGCAGGAGCTTACCTGATGAGCTCATCCGGGTAGTGAGTGGCCTCGAAAACTCTTTCCATTTTCTGCACCTGCCACTCCTTGAAGGGGACCCGTGATTTCTGAGGCCTGCTCAGCCCTTGAGCCCTGGCATCCACAGAAGCCTGCTGACCCTCAAAAAGTTGCGCAGGCTCCCGGTGCCCGTCATCCGCGTGTGGCCGGGAGTCTCCTCCTCGGCTCACATCGACCACTTCCGGGGAGTACTGGTGGTCGCTGTGGGCCGAGTGGGCCTCCCTGCGGCTGAGAGCTTCTCGAATCGCCCGCAGAACCTCGGTTGTTGAGGGGACACCTTGTTCCAGCCAGGTCATGGTCTCTAGCACTCAATAATCCACATCGAGATGGAGAAGGTTGGAGTGGTGACCTTCGTCCTCCATGGCGGCAAGGCACTAAAAGCCTCGAGGACTGAGCCTGCGCACACCCTAGTGCGCACGCAGTGTCTCTCAGGAAAAGCCCCGGATCAGAGAGGGCGGAGCCTCATGCTACGAGAGGTTACAAAGGTCCTACATCCCATTGGGCAGTGTGCAGTCGTCCATATTCCAACGAAGGCTCCTATTGGCTGTGTGTTTCATGCCTGTTGCTATGCAAGGTAGTACAGGAAATTGTGGGCGTGGCCAGAAAGAAGGCCACGATTTAGGAGACTGCTGTTGATCCTGTTCATGCACTGAATGGAATTTGAACTTCCCACTCTGCCGAATGCCCCTGTGGATCACAGAGATAATAGAGGAAGGGACTCAGGTGGCATGCAAGCTGACAGGGAAGTGGGGCTGGGTAAGAACTCACAGTGACAGGGCATCTCTTAGGAAGGCTTAGACACTGTACCCCACACCCAGCAGGCTGCACTGTGTGCACGGCACAAGGGCTCCGAGGGCAGGTGGCCTCACACCGAGCACCTCCTGGGTCCTGATTCCAGCGGCAAAGCTGAAAGTAGAGCCTGCCTTGCTCCCTGAAGATCCCTGGGCATCTGTGGCTCTCTGGGTGCTGAGAGGTGCTGTGGCTGATGCCCGGAAGCCTCTTGAGCAACTCTACCTGCTGTACGTTTGTTCCGGAGAACTCACTGGCCACATGAAAAGGCCTGCCCACTCCCCAGCCACCCAGGAGCCCTCAGGGCCCAAGCTGCCCTTCTGCTTGCTATGATGGGAACCATCCAGGAATTCTTTTTCAGCAAGTACTTAGCATGCTAGCTGGGCCTTAGAAACCTCTGTAGCTGGGGAGGATGGGGCCCCGAAAACACAGCTCTGTCCAGAGTGTGCTAAGCAGCTGTCCTTCTGCAGTTTTCAGGGAGGTTGGGGATGATCAGAGACAACAGTGTCTCAGAGTCCACAAATATTTGCTTTCTTTGTGGCAGGAAAGACCTGTACGACAAAAATGGTATTCATAGGATTCAGAGTTAGAGCCAGGAAGTTACTCTTTTTTTAAAATAAAATAATTGCACTTACTTAGAAGCATTCATAAAGTCAACAAAACATTTTCAGTTTGTTTTTTGTTTTTTGGAATAATAAGAGTGGCACTCAGTTAACAGAACAACAATTATTTCATATAAGATTCATGAAAGAAAATGGGAGATGAAAAGCTACCATCCCCAAATATAACTTATTTGTGCTGTGCACCAACAAGAACCTGCTTTAAATTTCCATGCCAATTTACAACCACCATACTATACCAGGCAAGGTTTACGAGTATTTAAAATACTTCCATCTTAGGGTTATCTAAAGATACATTTGGTCTAATGGTGTTTGTAAAAAGGATCTCAAGTCCACATCTTGCACAGCAATTAACCACTAAGAAGAATGTATGCAGTGTGTTAATTATTGAAACTGTCCTAGCGATTTGATTTGAAACTGTCTCATTGCTATTTGTTTATCAATAAAATTATGAAAATAAAAAAATACAGATACATTTGGTAGTATGTTAACTATGTAAAAAACACACTGTACAGTTGAAAACAAACCTTACATGGCCTTACATTCCAGTTTTTTTCTTCAAAAGGAGCAAGTTTTGTACAGGGAGATTGTTTTATTGACAAAAGAAAACTGTGTTAGAACCAACTTATTCATCATCATCCTCTTCATCGTCATCTTACTCCTCTTCACTCTCCTCCTCCTCCTCCTCCTCCTCCTCCTCCTCCTCTTCTTTTTCTTGCTTTTTTCAGCCTCGACATCTCCCTTTTTGCTGCATCAGGATTTTCTTTAGCCCAGTACAGCAGCGATGTCTTTTCAATCAGCTTAGCAGCCTTTTTCTCATATGGCTGCGTGTCATCTGCTGCAGTATTATTCCACATCTCTCCAAGTTTCGTTGCGACGTCACCAATGGAGAGGCCAGGATGTTCTCCTCTGATTTTGGGGGGATACTGAGAACAGAACAAGAAAAAGGCCAAAGGAGGCCTCTTCGGTGCATTGGAATCTTTGAAATTCTTTCTTGTTTCTCCTTTGAAAGGAATCTAAGTTTTCATTTTTCTTTCCTAATGAGCCTTGTCTACATTTTCTGTCTTCAAACTTTCCTTTTTCTATACATGACATGGTCTTCCACCTCTCTGAGTACTTCTAAGGAAACTCTGAGAAGTTAACAGAAGCATCTGGGGGCTTCCTGTGCTCCTCTCGGCAAGTTTGTACAAAGAATGCATATGATTGCATCTTGCCTCTCAGATTCTTCGGATCTCCTTTACTTGTTTTCCCCTGTGAGGCACAGTCACCCAGGGCACATCAGGCTCTCACTTTCCCCAGCACGATCTATGGAACTCAGTGTACTGCAGTGCCTGTCCAGGCAGGGACCCTTGAGAATGATTTTGTGCACAGCACATGCAGTCATCAGGACGCAGAGTGGTGAATCGCTTCTCGCATGCTCAGTCCTAGTTGCACTTTGGCTCTGGCCTCCTCATGTTGACATTCTTTCATTAAGGAGAATGGTGGAGGGCTGGAGTTAACTTATGAGAAATGGGTGAAAATGAATTCCAGTCTCAATGTTTTCGTCAGTGCTTGAAATTGCTGGCTACAGAAGAGAGACAGTACTCATTACACAGCGGAGTGGTGCGAGGCTATCACAGGGCTCTTCAAAGCACACACTGGAGTCAGCAGAGTGACGGAAAGTGAGCACTTACACATCTGAAAGAGACATAAAGAAAGAAGTGAAGAAAAATAAGGGCAAGTAGGAATTAACAAGGAATAAGATTAAAAGAAAAACATGAGGACAAAGCTAAAATGGTGGCGGGGTGTTCTCAGAGAGTGTGCGGGAAGAGCACAGCAGCCACACTGTCCCGCTCTGCTGGGAGCAGCTCTGCTGGGGGAGCTCACTGGACATGGGCTGCGGGCAGCACAGTGGCTCCTATGTGCACGGCCCTCCCTACACCATAATCACCTCAGCCACAAAGGAAAAGCCCAGGGTGTCTACCAGAATGAAATCTGTGCAGGTTTATGAGAGGGTGGGTGATGAAGAAGTCTTGCTTTTTCAACAGTGCTCAAGTGTTCTTCCTGAAGCTTTCTGTGTGCTCTTCTTACAGGTAAGGCTGGTATTGACCTCTCTGGCACAGAGGATAAAAAGGAAATTGCCTTAGGTCCTTAGCCTGACCATAGCCTATTCCTGTCATCCTATGTTCATGGGATCTGGAGGCAGAAAGATTGTAAGCTCAAGACCAGACTGAGCAATGTAGTGCAAGATAATCTCAAAGTGATAAAGTATTGAAATGGAGCTCAGAGAAAGACCCTCGGTTCAATATTCAGTTGCTGAGCAAAAGGTGTGGGACCCATTTATTAACATTGAACTTACATGTTCAGAATAGTCATAACTCTCAGGGGTAGCGCTAACTTGTTATTGAGGGAGCACTACAGGGGGCACAAGCTCTTACAGAGCTGTACTGATGGCTATAAACCTGCTGTACTATGTGATGAGTGACCTGAGGACCCTTGCAGAGACACAGATTGGATGGGCATGGACATGGCAGCAGGGAGAGGCAGAAAGTGGCCCAGGGGCACCCAGGTGCTCAGCACCCACCAAGCCTGAGCCTGCGTGGAGCCGAGCAGCCTGAAGTTGCCAAGGGCTGCTCAGCAAAGCTACAGGAGATGCGTGTTGAAGCCTGTGCCTGCGGGATTCCTGAATGCTCTGTGCAGAGCTCTAAGACTGAGATCTGAGGTGCTGAGTGCCTTGTTCAGTCTGCTGTGCTTGGATATCCTCAGGAAGTGCTCTGACACTCTGTCATGGGGCACCAGAGCACACACTCTGAAGGGAACCCGTACCCAGGAAGGCAGAATGGGCCATGACCTCGGGCAACCTGGGCACAGGCAGAAGCTCCCATCTCACAGCCGGCATCTCTTGCTCCTGTGGCACTGGCAGAGCTGCGTGCAAGGCTTCCACACCTGAACCAGGCTACAGAGTGAGGGCTATCTCAACCTCCAAGACAGCAGGGTTCTCAGTGAGCAGGGGCTGGTTGTGGGCCACATTCTCTCACCTAGGAACTTTAGCTGCCCCATCTCAGATAAGGCCGTGTAGAGAATGTGAAGCTGTTGGATCAGGTGCCCTTGACCACCAGGGTGGTTACAGAGGCCCAAGCAAAGAATGGATGGTCCATTCCCAGTATTCCAGGGAGCCAAGTGGGGGAATGTTGCCCTCACACGGGGTTCATGACAAGAGAATGAGACTGGAACGTGCATCTGTGCAAGGTGGGAGAGCACAGCATGGAGCTTGAGGTGCAGGGTCACATTCTGCCTTTCTGCATGGTTTAGGTGCTTCATTCATAAAAGCACTGACTTTCCAGAATGTACTAAAGCATTAATTTTCTGCTCCTCTGGGTTGTACTCCTCCTATCAGCTGTGTTCCTGAGGTAATCCCTCTCTAAAGCAAGGAAAAATCTAAATAGTGCAGAATTATATTCTGGGTGTGAGCCATGGTTGCAATCTCAGCACTCACCAGTGAGGCGGGAGGATCTCTCCCCATTCCAGTCAGGCAGGCGGTATGTCATGAGTGTGATGCCAGCCTGAACATCAGGGTCTTGTTTTGAAACCTTGTCACAAAAGAACACACAAAACCAAGGAAAATATATCCCAAACTATAGAAAAAAAATGAACAAAATACTGCAAGTGAAGACTTGTAAGTGGCCTGAGTGGAACTAAAAGTACTGTGCAATTCACTATGCCTGAGAACGGCAGAGGCGGGGCTGCCCTAGTACCCTGCTTCACAGCTGGAAAGCTTTGTACTGAAGAATTAGAGGCTAGTATGCTGTCCTTCCTTGCTTAGGACAGGTTTGGGACTTGGTAGCCTTTCGAAAGGCAAACTGATCCATGAAAATCTCAACTTTTGGGAACTGCTCCTGAGCAGAGGGCACCTGTTACCAAGAGCCAAAAACCCAAGAAAATAGAAGTGATATACCCTCTCTACTCCATGTATACAACACAGGTACCCCGGCTTAAGCAGAAGCAAGGAGTGGGGATCCACAGCAGCATATGCCACACTGGGCCCACACCCAGGCACAAAGAACTGGCCACAGAGACTTGGCAAAGTACTGCACACCTGTAATCCCTGCACTGCGGAGTCTGATTACAGAAGGATCACTTGAGTCTGAGCTTAGCAGTGAGACCCTGTACCAAATACATTAAAAACAAACAAAAGCAACAAGAAAAATATCCCCACAGCCATGTGAGAAAACAGAACTGATATACCAGTTCTACTCCTGGTATACATCACAGATATGTATGAGAGACACAGAATTTAAATGCACGTGCTTTATGCCATATAGTAAGCAAAACATGGTCAACATCTTTCTGTGTGTTGGTAGGACAGATACTCCCATAGTGAATTAGGCACTTTCAGGGGCATCTGGCTGTGAGGCATGAATGCAGGCACTACCTGGGCCACACACATGATGGGCAAAAGGGCCAGCACTCCTAAACTGTCAGCGGTCTGTCCTGAGGCAGTGTCTTGGTCCTGCTGACCCACTGCTTTTCCTTCTGTCCACCCTTTCACCCTCCTCCTGGTCATGCTCCACCTACAAGTTCCCGTGCCCTTGTGCACCTTCAAGTTTCTAACATCCAGGAATAGAGCATGGAGGCATTCCAAGTGCCCAGGTCAAGAGTACTCAGAGTAAATAGTGAGGCCCTGATGGATCTTACTCTCGGAGATATTTGTAGCTCTCCTTAATGAATAGCAGCCAGTTGAGCCAACCTCAAGAGAAAATGAAGACAAGAGATAATACCTGAAGTCTCTTGGTGGACCATGTCTCACAGGCTGAGGAGTCTAGAACAACAGTAGGGGTGTTTATTTATACCTTTGCAAAGTTGCAAAATACAAGGTTGCCTAGTGACTAAGAGCCCACAGTGTCCAGGCAGGATGTTTTTCTCAAGACTGAGGTAGCTTGACTGCTTTAGGAAATGAGGCCTCATCCTGCACTCTCACATAGCATCAATTTCCAGCTTGCATGGCTCGCAACACACCTGTGTGCACTTGCCACAGGCCGATGGCCTGGCCTGCAGCCTCTGAAGTGAAGTTCAGCTGTCCTAAAGCGCTCCTGGTTCACTGGCTGCCTCCCCGCAGTAGTAACCACCCGCCAAGTCCCTCTCACCACTCTGCTTCTCCCCTTCCCACAGCCCAGTCACATCTCTGGGCCAGCCATGATGGTGCATGCATTTCTTTTTCCGCTGGTACTTTCTTCTACTTCCACTTTTGAAATATCCTTGTTCTTAGCCCCTTGGTGAAATTGCTTGTTTCCCTCTGTGTGGGAATATGGGCAAATACTCTGAGGATATTTGACAATCAAGAAGATAGAGAGGAAAGGAGAAATCAAAGGAGCTGATGAGAAGGTTTGGGGTGGAGCACAGGAGAGTTCAGTGTCCCTTCTGCACTGCTCCAGGAGGCCCTAGTTTTGTTGGATGCTGTGCTTTGCATGAATGAATGAGCATCAGTCATGCTTCAGGGTCTGAATGCCACTTCTGCAGTTGCTTGTGTCCCTGGAGGTGAATCCCATGTTTGCAAGAGACAGCAGCATGCTTTACAGTGGAAGATTCTTTCAGTTTTACTGTCTAAAATTTGGGCATGTCAAATTTGGGAGAACACAAAGTCTCCTCTTTCAAATAAGATTTATTTGTCAGTAGGCAGAATGTGGTCACTGATGTCGTACTGAAAGTAAATTCTTACCTTTGAACTGACAGCTCTGCTGCTTAGCTCTGACCAACCCACAGCTCTGGAGTGATGTACAAGCATGAGTGTGTTAAGAAAAACAGAAAATACCCATTTCTCAGTGTGGTTTCAGTATAGACAGAGCCTGCTTCCTGGAAAAGTTAATAAAATATGATGACAGAGGTGACTTTTGGTCATGAATTGCCTGTTAAAAGACTGGGCTTTGAGGAAGATCTGGGAGTGAGGGCCTGTGGTGGACAAAGCTCACGGAGCCTTTTGGAAGGAGAGGCAGAATTGCATGAACCTCTAGCCCAGCAAGTGCAGGCATGAGAGAATGAGTGCCTTTAAGAGAGGTTCATTGTTTTCCTAGGGGTAAAATGACCCCAGTTTGGGGTAGGAGAGACTGGAGCCTTCAGCACCTCTCAGTGTACCAAGCAGAATGGAGGTGGCCATAAGTGCTGAAAAGCTAACAGGCCTGGGGCTCTGGATCCAGGGTACATGGGTCCAAAGAGATAGCCTGGATGACAGAAAATTCTGTATGTTCCTTGGAAAAGCACCACTCTGCCCTAGGCCTGCATTCCTACATCTACACCAAATTAAGAACAGAGCTCTGTTCCTAAGACCAGGTCCCTGTTAGAATTGGTTTCTAAATTAGCTGTGCACCGTAAGCACATAACAATACTCATAAGCAAGAAATGGTTCAATGAAGTGGCCAGCCAAATAGCTCAGTGGATTAAAGTGCCTGCAAGCAGGCGCATGGACTGGTTGTTTGATCCCCGGGTGTGCCTTACCAGCCACACCCTAGGGGAGTACTGAGAAGGCGATTGATCCTGGGTGTGGTTGTGGTGCCTGTAATTCCAGCTCTTGGGAAACTGTAAACAGGCAGATCACTACCAGTCTGATCCAGTGGTGAGACCCTGAACACCCTGTAGACCCTTCCCTAAAATACAAAAAAAGAAAGAAAGAAAGAAAAGAAAAGAAGAAAGAAAGAAAGAAAGAAAGAAAGAAAGAAAGAAAGAAAGAAAGAAAGAAAGAAAGAAAGAAAGGGTCCAAGGAATCTCCAACAGGATGACTTCGCTTCAGTTTGTGTAACATACATGCAAAGCTGCCATGTGCAAAGGAACGTAATACTACAGTAGTGCCCTTCACAGTACACACATCTCACTACTGCATAGAGGAGGTCAGGTGTACAATAAGGACATCCAGCCCTATGAACAAGATGTACAACTGTGTACACAATTAGGATCAGAAGGCTGAACATTGCTTAAATATTTAGGTCTTTAAATGAGGAACAGTTATTCAGAAAGGCAAAGTAAAGGAGAATCCCTCTAGGTGAATTCCAGGGCCAGGGACCTTGAGAAGGAGAGCTGCAAATTCCCCAGCCCTTGGCACTGAATACAAAGCAGGTGCAGAGAACCTCCCATCCTGGGAGAGGATCTAACACCTCAGGGCAGGCTCCTAGCCCAGAAAAGCACTGCCAGTGCCATTGTCCCAAGACATGGCTCACTGGGTATATCTCATTGAGTAACATATTCCCAGCTTGGGCACCTAAGCAACGGAAAGGCAGAGAGTCACTCAGAGATCACTGAAGACTTAGGACCAGCAGGCCTTTGAGAACAAATAGCAAAAGCTCACATCACAGTCACTATGCTGAACTTTTACACCCACGAGTGACAGCACCAACAGGAAGACAGCACTGGAAGTCTGCAGAGAGCAAAGCATGCGCTCCATGGGACACAGCTCTCCTCCCTGGGAATAGGTTCCCACTCTGACAGTGGCCCTTCCTGAGAACATGCCCATGCCCAGATGGCATTTGCAGTCACCACTGTACATTCTCTGTGGCCCATGAAATCAGTTTCCTCAGGGAATGTGGAGTTGAGGAATCCACAGTGGATGTTACACTGAGTTGAACACTAATATTATTATTATTTTTTTGGCTGGCTTAGCCGACTCTGGAGGCAGGTGGCATGGCACATGATGCCAGGGAACTAAACATGGTCCCTGAGCACATGCCTAAGTTTGCCTGGGAGGTGGTTTAGAAGATTGAGCTAGCTCACTGGCTCCAGAGCATTAATATTAATATCAAATAGGGGTAATTCAAAACTCCTCCTGGCACTGAGAGCATCAGTGTTAAAGTCCTCTCCATGGCGACTCAGTGCGGTCCCTTCCCAACAGGAGACCTCATCATCCTTCTGCTGAAATGACGTGTTATCCAAGTGTAAATTATCCCACAGGGAAGATGAAAACAAGTAAGTTCAGAAATCCCTACTTTATGGCAAATGTAAGCGCTACAGAGGTAACTACACATGGGAGAAACATACTCGGCCCTGGAACTCCTGGCAACACAAAACTCCAACCACGATCTGCATCTTCACAAGGACAGTATCCTAGCACAGCTCTGCCTCCGCATCCACAAAAATGTGGTCCAGGAAATCAGGTGTTGATTTCTGAGGCATTGTTTTCCTCTAATTTTTTCTGTACTTGTCTGATTGGTAAACAAAACCTGAAGTCAGAAGGGAAATCAGAGAGGGTTAGGAGACAGAAGTGTTATCATAAAGGAAAATCCACCCGCAAGGTCCTATGCTGCTTACACTGAGATTCTATGCGGGAAGCTGTTTCCTCAGGCTCAAGTACCCTAGAAGGCTGGTGATGGACATCCGTGCAGGAACACAGCCCTTACTGATCATGCTCAGGCTTTTCATCCTTTGAACCAGCAAGTAAAAGTAATTCTAAGAAACAAAATGACACGTCCTCTCTCACACCCTTAGTTGGATGCATTCCAAATTACGGCAGAAAAAAGTATCCCCCAAATAAAGGCTAAGCTCACAAATTGCTCCTCCAATTCCACCACCTGCATACAGTTCCCCATAAGCAAAAAGCAGACCAGTCCATGCTAGAGCGCTCTCAAAGGACACGCACATAGGAATTCAGTGGTGAAACTATAAGACATCGTTTGAATATTTGCAGTTTTTCTCTATCATCTGCACCTTGCTCCCCTTAGAGGAAATTCATACCACACCACAGTTGCTTACTTCTCACTTTAGGCCACTTGCAAAAGTCTACAACCCAGTGTCCCATTCAGATTCTATAGATGAAACTTTTCACATGGAGATTTCAATGTACGGAGAACAATTTAAGCTGTGAGCTTCTAGGCTCTCCCTTATGTTGAAGTAACTTACAAAGAAAGGAAAACACATAAAAAATATTGCCCACGCAATTCCTTATCACCCTTGCCTGAAATAGTCATCCACTCCTTGCTAGGTGAGTCTTTCTCTGAGCATTGAGTCTCTCTTCCGAATATCTATGAATATAGTTTGGGGAACAACTCAGTGGTACAGTCCTGGACCCTGATCTGCGAGGTCCTGGATTATAGACCCAGCATCAAAAACTAATCCAGAAGAGAACATGACACAGCCAAAGAAAGGACATGCATCATTACCAAAAATCTAAGGCTACATTTCAAATAACTTCCTACAAAAGAAGGGTCTTTTAACCTTGCATTTCCCTGCACCCATTCAGAGACTTTCAAGGTCAGACTGAGCCCTAGCAGGATACACACGGCTGTGCACCCTGAGCCCTCCAGACCCAAGTATCAATGAGGGGATTGATATATAGCAAAAGAAGCCATGCAGACATCGCTTATTTAACACATGAAATCTTTTTTTTTTAGACCAGGTTCTCCAATGAAGGGGTCGCTAAGCATGGAATTTGATAGTCTGTGTACAGTAAAATTTTCAGAGCAAAGGAAGCTCCAATGGGATGCCTTTGCTTGTATGCACATAAATGTCCATGCAGTAACTTATAACAGAACACACCATTACAGAAATGCACAGTATACTTAGCGGATATGACAGTGCAAGGGGTACTGTACAGAAAAATAAGCATGAAGATCAGCAAATAAAATGTGGAAAACTACAAAATGAAGAAACTTCAGTCCAGTGGGATTGCTCAGTGGACTAAAGCACTTGGTTAGGCAAGCTCAGGGACTACGGATGGATCCTAGGTACGCCATGCCACGCCACCCCCACCCACAGCCCTATGGTGGGCTGAGCCCAGCCTACACATAGTAGCAAACGTCTGTAATCCCAGCGCTGGGGAGGGTGAATACAGCAGGATCACTATGAGTCTGAGCTGCACAATGAGACTGTGTAACAACAAAATAGATTTCTTAAAAAATAAGAGACTTCCTAAGTGCAAATGACACCTCATTCACAAATCAGGTCATTCAATGTGTAGGACAATAAATGAGGAATATCTGCACACATATGTGTGCATTAAGTCTGTGCATAATTATTTTACTGCATTTTATGGAAGCCTAGAAACATATTTCATTATTTACACATAATAAGAAGGGGCTTGAGGTTTGTTGTCCTTTATGAAAGCATGTTCCCTCTCGAAATGAAAAGGCATCCCAAGGCCATGGGGACCCAATTATTTTCTCTCTCTTCCTGAGGCAAATTCTGCTTGTTACTTAAGAAAGGACAAGAAACAAAGCTATGGTCTATAGTATGAGGACCCAGCGCTGCCCTGAGGCAGGATGGAGAGCGACTGCGCTGTCCTCTGGCTTGTGTGGAACTCACTGACCTGCACTCTGGACTCAGGCACATTCAGGTCTCTTGCAAGCTTCCATCTGTGGAGAGAAAACCGCAGATGCTCCACAGTGAGTGACCTGGATGGAGGACGCAGAGCTCCAGGACTGGAGTAGTACATGCACATTCTGTACTGGGCTGGGACCTGCACTCAGCCCCCCAGGGCCCACGGATCCTTTTCTGTTTCCCTAGGAATACGGCTCCCATCAGCCATGGTCTGACCTCTGCACAGTACCTAAGCTCACATGGAGGAGGTATTTGGATGTGTTATTCTGAAAATACACAATGAATGTACCATTCTATGATGCAAATAGTATTGTTTTATTTTATGGAAAAGGAATAAGAGGCTTCCAGCATGGGCAGGGTCCTGAGTTTGATCCTCGATCCCCCCTCCAAAATATTAAATACAAAAAAGAAAATCTCCAATCAAGTTCATAGGAGAGTAACAATAGTTACTATATGCCCTATTCTTACCTTTGGTCTTTTTCCCTGAGAGGACACAAGATGGGCAAAACGGATCTCCAAATGGCATTAACACAAGTTCTCTCTAATGACCTGATTGGAAGTTGAAGCATAGCTACCTAAGAGACTCCTCAGATCCTTTCCTTTCCCCTTTCCCTCACGCTACCCACTCTTTTCTTTTGATCAGCAAGCCTATAGCACAAGTATATCTCACTGTATGCACTAGGAACCCAAGGAACTTTATTTGAAACAAAAGCCATAAATTCAAGAACTACAGCACCAAGCCCAGTATCACATGTAAACATCTCTGTCAGTGAGCAGACCCAGTCAGGGCAGTCAGAAGAAACCACCAGAATGGGAGAAAAGATTTGCAAAGTACATGGGACAGCAATGAAGAAACACCCCTCCCAAGTCAGAAAGCAAATCTCAGCAGTTAGCCTCAGGCAGAGGAAAGGACTGAGAGACACATTTGTATAAGAAGGCACAGAGATGACCAGGAAGCTGGAGAAAACACACTGCAAATTAGCAGACAATTGTGCACATCCCGACCAGAGGGACATGAATCACACCCATGTCTGAACCAACAAGCATGCTGAGCACAGGGAGAATCTGCAAACCTTGGGTACCCTGAAGAGCAATGCAAGTCTCCTTGAGTCTCTTGCAAACCTTCTTCTGGGCCTCAAAGCACATATATGACATTCTATGCTCCAATGATGCCCTATCTGAGGGGGTCTCCCAGACACTGAAACCCTGCATGTTCCCAGCTATGTGTCAGGCATATTCACAATAACCCTATGTCCAAAAGGATGTGCTCCCAGGTGAAAGAGGCACAAGGGTTCTCTGTGAAAGGGAAAATACCTGGGCCTCAAAACAGAAGGACATCCTGACACCTGCGGCAGCATGGATGCACTGCGAGGATGCCTGAAACCCCTAAGCCAGACACGAAAGCACTAACTGGCTAAGATGCCACCTTGATCTGCTTCCCATACACTTCCCTCTCAGAGTATAAACAGAGAATCCTGTGTGGTGAGAACTGAGGCCTTGAGGGACATGGCCGGTCTTTCATGTATGGTCTGATTTTGTAAAATGACTCACGCTCTGGAGATCTGATGGATAGCCTGGAGAGCATAGCTAGCACTGCCCACAGCTCTACACTTATGTGAAAATATGTAATACGGCTGATACCTGCCTTCAAATTCTGGCAGCAGCGTTTACTGTGTACATCTCACACCACAGAACACAAACAGAACAAAGTAGCAGACACCAACCCGTTGCCACACTGGATTGCACAATACCACAGGAATGTTCTGAGCATGCTCCATAATCAGAGCCATCCCAGTCAGTGCAAAGGCAGACAGGCGAAGACCGCAGTGCTCCCAGTTCAAGATGGGACATCAGGCTGCAGAAGAGACACAAAGACACATGCAAACACGGCCACACCTGATAACGCCTGTGTGCACCCTGGGGCAGCAGCTCACCTCATAAGTAGGTCCAGGTACTGAGTTTCTTCGAGAACACCTTCCATTTCCTGCACCTGTGACTGCGGGAAGCTGAACTGCTTTCCTTTTAGCCTGGGTTGGCCTCATCTTCGGCACCTGGAATCTTCAGCATCCTGCACTGTAGGGGTGAGCTGCTTAGGATCCTGCTCAACTTGATCCTCCTCATGGAGGGCAGTGGCAGTTTCCTGGCTCACGTTTGTCCCTACATGTAGGGTTTTGCTGCCATTCTCCAGGATGTCCTCGGATTGACCATCTGCCCCGAGGTCAGAAGTTCCTTCAGTAAGGAGGCAGACCTGGGCTACTGCAGGGCCACCCTGCACCAGAACCACGCTGGCTTCCAGTTGCCAGAGCTCCCGGTCCAAGGACAGCAAACCATGTCAGTAGCGCTCTTCTTCCATGGCCGCCAGGTAGCAATGCCACGAGGCCTCTGACTCTGCAAAACAGAGTGCAAGCGCAATGGATTTTGGAACTGTGTGACGACAAAAGGGTAGAGCTCAGGGTTGCCATTGGTTCCAGTAATGTTGCACCCCATTTGGCAGGCTTGGGTCCCCAGGAGCTCTCCTGACCTCTGCTATTGGCTCTCTGCTTACACCCGTGCTATGCTACGTGCGAGGGATTACAGTGTAGCAACCTTGGTGGGGCCTGGGCGGAAAACGAACCAGGGCTACGGGAAAAAAAAGTCCTGATACTGCGTATGCACAGTTTGAGAGCACATTGTGCCCTTCACTTCCTGATTGCACTCCATGGATTGCAGAGATGACTGAGGAAGTGGCTGCTTTGGTGTACGAGGTGTTTTGGAAGTGGATGGGAAAGGCAGAGAACTCACACTGAGTTTGCATCATCCATGAGCACGCTTGCAGGGAATCCTGCCCATCCACACTTCCTATGAGGTTTTGCATCTTATGTGTTCGTGCCTTGGCCTACCTACCCCAACTTCAGGTGTCCCATGAGCTTGAGTCATGAGGATGGGTCTTGCCCTGCTGCTAGAGCACTGGGGACACTGTCATCCCCAGTTCTGACCCTGAGCCAACGAGATCTATGACTGCACTGATGACAGCCTGCAGTAAGCACACCCACCCATGAGAAAGGCGGAGAAGCACCGGGTTTTGATCTTCACTCTCCAGCCTGAGATTGCCAGAAATGGAGCAGATTGGGTCTGAAAATTACACTTGGTGTGTTGAGATCACCTCTCTTGTCTGTGTTGGTGTCGTTCACATAGAATTCCATCCTGAATTGTCTCCCTTCTCTCTGCTTGTGTGATTATTCCAGAAAGCTGCCCAGCCTGGGGAGACAAGGTCATTGCCCGAGGGACACGGTCATGGGGAAAGACTGTGGACTCTTAAAGAGCACCACACAGAGAGAGGAAGCCCACATCCTCACACTAAGTGCAGACTCTGATAGCTCCTGCAGGGTCGACCCCCGGTGGTGCTCTCAGCAAGAGAGTACAAGGACACTAAATGTTGTAAAAGATGCCGGCCATGTGTGATTAGCTCGTGGAGCAGCACAGCGCATCTAGATCAAGTCATTGGCAACTGTGATACCAACCTCTCCCGAACCAGCGGGTCAGTCAACGAAGGTCACCTGGGAGAGCAGTGGGGAATTGAGGAGGGGACAAAGGACAGGAGACGCGAGAAATGAAGACAAGACAGGATTCTGATCAAGTCTCAGTTTATTTAGGGGAGGTGCTGGGTATATATAGGGAGTGTAGGAATGAGGAAGTCTCAGCTCTTGGGGTCAGCAGGTATCTAGGCAACTGGGGAGGTTGGTATCACAGTTGCCAACGACTTGATCCCCTAGGGCATAGTCGTGATTCACGGGGAATGGGCAAGGTGAGAAGGACCATAAACTTAACTCAGCATGGGAATAGAAACTTAAGAAAACAGCTGACACTATTATAAAATGGATACCAGTTAATGGCCTCCCACAGATCCCCCTTTTCTTTTATATATGTATACAAAATACGGCTTCTTTGACTGCTGATTCCCTTGAAGGGGCAGTGCCTGTCTTAGGTGGAGGTGTCCTCTACACCGACCCGACTCAAACCTTACCCGACATAGGAGACTAGGACAGCAGAAGGTCCTGTTCTTGTCGTAGGTGGTGAGTGGTGCCTCGTGTATGCCCCTCATTACCCATCTCTGGCTAGCCTGACCATGTCACCAAGGGTGGGAGAATTAAGAGGTCTCTGGACCTTCATCATCATAAGCTGTTTGTATTCCAGTGCAGTTTTCCCTTTTAACCATCTCAAGCCTGTGATAATGGACCTGTATAGGTTGCATTTTAATGGCATCCAATTGTTGTGTAACGAAAGTCATCAGCCCATTGAAAAGACAGAGTCCTATTGATAAAAGTATTAATAATAGATCATCAAAAATGAAAAAAAGGAACAGCTGTCCATTGAAAGACACACAAATACATAGACACACAGACACATAAACCCCTTTAAAAAAATCAAGAGTGCACTCAAATATTTGGCCAAATTAAATTATAGTAACTATATTACAAGTTTTAGAAATTTTATAAGTAGACTAGTCAGATTTTGTTTTTTGTCAATTATTAGAGATCTCTTATTAGAAAAACTTGGAAGGAAATCTTTCTTCTATAATTAATATGCATATTTTGTATTTTTATGCTTTTTGTCACCTATTTAGACCTTAGATTTCCATTTAGTCAGTTTCTTGAATAGGTTCCAGGGTGGATGTAGCCTGGTAGCTGTCAACTTTTTTTTTAGATCTGGCTCCATGGTGCAGCCTGACAGTACACTCTGGTACCCAAATAAGTCAGTTAGCATTCTCTGGAAAAACACAAGCATACCCTTTGCCCCAGGTTAGTTGTGGACTGAGTCCCTTTTTATTGTCTAGTATGGAGAGCTCTCCAAAGGACCTTTTTTAGCCTTTTTTCTCTTACCTGGTTTGTCTTTCTGTTGCTGTAAAAGTATAAAATTTTAATAGTATATATTGACAAGTGAAGATGTCAGGACTGACTCTCTTTTGCTTTAACAGAATTTTGATCCTACAGTGGCCTTTGGAGGCCACAATTAGGCCTTTTATTATTTAAATGAATGTCAAATCAAGTGACTGCTTAAACCCCATGGCTTTTTACACATTATTTTAAGCCTTTATATTTGTTTGTAAAATATCAAAGCCCTATTTTAATGCCATGTTTAATTTAGGACAGTAAAACAAGCAATCAAACTTATTAGGAATTAAAAGAATTTTAAGTAGTCTTTTAAAATATGTGGGGCAGTGACCTTTTACCTTGGTAGCTGCTTTACCTGGAGGCCACCCACATTTGCATTTGAAAAGCCATTAAAATGTTTTTCCTCTAATTTTTATTTTCTAACCCATTATTTTTTTAACAATTTTAAAATTTTTAGCAAAAATGA
>NW_004524895.1:960217-961375 GCF_000260255.1 Octodon degus
GCGGTCCCTGTGCTTTGCTAAGCTTGTTCTAAGTAGGTGCTTTAGACCACTGAGCCATCTCACCAGCCCCAAGTGTTCTAATATACATAATAAAGAGAAGCTGACTTCTATTTTTAATAAGCAATTAAGTTTTAATTTGAAGAGGCTTAGTAGTAGATATAAGTCTGAAAATTCCAGTTTTAATTTTTTAATCTAAACTGGGAAGGGGTACGGGATCATTACCAGAGACAACATCTATATCAGGCAATACAATTGCCATGACACACAGTCCTGTCCAGTTGGTAGGTAAATATGTGAAGGCTAAACTTCCTCCGCATAAAATACATGTCCCTTTCTTGGGCAAATAGTGCTACTGTAGTCAAGTATTTGATTGCAGCTGGTGAAGGTAACAAATTTTACATCAACAGTGAAGCTATTATTGTGGATGCCTCCTTGAATACAGGATGAATTCTGTAGGAGATAATCTCCCCTGGAGAGGGTGGCTCTGGCTAATGCCTTCCAGTCCTCGGGAGTAAGCTAATTGTCAGCCACAGTTTCTAAAATGGCTGTGGTGTATGTAGCTGTGGCTCTGTATTGGGCAACCGCTGCTGCCATTCTGGAACAGGGGCTCTTGTGGCTTTCCCCTCAAGGAAAAGTCCCTGACCTTAGCAATTCTGAGACTGTAAAGGGTTTAGACCTGCCTCCTCCTGTGATGCCCTCAGGCCATCCCTTCCATTCTCAGGTTCCTTCCTTGCAAGGGAGATCCTCTCAGCTCCATCTTTGCAGTCTACAGTTTTCTTGGCGTTTTCTTTCTGGCCAAGCTCACAACATTTTAAATCCTCCTGTTTGGCTCCTTGCTCTTTATTCTCAACATAAATCTGGCTTCCTGGTTTTGATTTCAAGATTCTGTTCCCTTGCAGGAAGGCACACACCCTTAGGGGGTTCTTTGTCCTTTAAGATGAGTTTTACCTTTTTGTCCCTGTATATTTTCACCCTTTTTTTATCACATTAGCAACAACCGGGTCACAGTGTCTCTGGGATAAGATTTTATCAATTAAATCCCAGTAGGAAAAGGCCATAACTGGTGTTATAGGTAGCCAAATTAGATAGAAATATTAATAGGCAGTCAGACAGGGCAAGGCCCTTGAAGGAGACAGCACAAAAGACAAGTTATCTTGC
>NW_004524895.1:962970-964327 GCF_000260255.1 Octodon degus
AACACAAACCACGTGATGGGTCAGGTGAGCCCAGAGCATGCTTCCCTACACAAGTGGCCCTTTGATCCCTTTGTCTCCATTGCCTGGATACAGCAGCAATTGGATTTTTCCCTCTGAGATCCTTAGAAGGCTGCAGGCTCCCTCCTGCACCCACTAGGCTGAAAGCCCTCTTTCATTCTGACTTTTAATTTTGAGAGAGTCTCTCTCTATGTTGTCCAGGATGAACTTGAATTCTCCAGGTTGTACAGGCTGGACTCCAACTAGGCATCCTCCTGCCCCAGCCTCCCATGCTCTCGAGTTCCAAGTGTGGGGCCCTGTCTACAGCATACTCTTAGACTTTCTGATCTAAGGTTACACTTAGTAATAGGGATAGCAAGAGAAAGCAATAACACTTCACTTCTCCAATTAGCTATTCCGCTTATTCCTCTGAGTGCCATATATGACAATCAGGCAAAACCATATACATTGCAACCCTCATCAAGAGTGGGATCATTCCTTCCCTGGCAGAGCTCTTGCAAAGGAGCAGCCCCTCTTTACACCTCTCAGATTCCCAGTGAGGGTACGGATGCTCCTATGACCAAATTCTGATACAGATGCTCCGATGACCAAATTCGGAAAGCCCTCTGAGCTCCAATGCAACTGGGCCAGGATGTGTGGGTTTCTGACTCTTTGACTTCAGGGTCCTATTTTTCTAAAGCTCCCACTCAATGTGCTCGTCCATGGGCATCCCTGATCACTCTCGGTGCCCGATGTGTCGCTCTTCACTTTCCATCCCCAGGGGAGCCCTGCTCATGCTGCTCCAGCTAGGCCAGTGATCCTATTATACTGCTTAGTCCAAGTCCTTCATGAACACAGATATCTCTCTTAACAATTTTCCATGCCCTGAACATAGCCCTGGTCCTCAGGTGTCAATCCCCAGCCTTTCATACTACGTGCAGGGGAGCTCAATCTGACTCAGTGTATGAAGGCATTTCTCCACCCCCTTCCAACATCAGCCCTTCTCCCCTGTGGCTGCACAGATCCCACCTGGAGACCTGGAAAGAATTGGGGAGCATTTTCTCAGGCTGACTGACAAACACAGGAGCCAATGTGTAGAACATGTTTCTGCTGATCACTATAGAAGAAGTGGGTCCAGCTTCAGTGCAATGCACACAAGAAGTTTACAAAGGACGTGCTTCCTAGCCTCCCTGCCTCTGGGCCTCTGTTACTGCAGTTCTGAGGGAACAGCCCCAACAGCAAGACAAAAAAGGAGGGAAAAGAGTCCTAGCCCAGGTCCGGTGAGTGTGCGGAGAGTTTCCTGCTACCCTGCGCCAGCGGGACCAGTCCCAGCCCAGGCGCAGCGTGGGCCTGACCCTCT
>NW_004524895.1:971838-981885 GCF_000260255.1 Octodon degus
AAATAAAAGGAAAAAAAAGGAGGGAAAAGATCTCAAAATGTCCAATCTCTCAGAACTTGATTCCCAAGAAACTCTTCTGTGGTTTCCCTCTGCCAAGGAAAGTAATAGGACTGCTAAAAAGCAGGCTCATGAAGGAGACCTGCTGTCAGCCCATGCCCATGTGCAGATGCAGTTGTCACCAGCGCAATCTTTCTCTCCTCTGCCAGGCACCTCTTGTGCTCTAGGCTTCTTGACACATTATACAAGTTGGGAAGCAAGGAAAGGAAAGAAGGCCTCTTGTGTCAGCATATTTGCCAGGGTGCAAGCTTTACAAAAGTGTCTTTCTGCAGGAATCTTCCAGAGTAGGGAGGCTGAGAGTCTGTGCAGAGGAAGGCAAAATCTGGCACATTTCCTGGTCCAGCTTCAGTGCAATGCACACAAGAAGTTTAGAAAGGAGTGGTGTTGTGACCCTCTCACTGCTCACATCTGCACCCTCCTCGTGAAGAGCACCTGCCCTTTTGTTCCTTCAAAACCAGGGCTGGGCTGTGCATGTCCATGGGGAGCAGGAGGGATTTGGGTGTGATCCAGGCTGTTCCAGGACCTGGAAGTGTTGATGAAATGCAGTGCACTGGCTTTGCTCTAAGATCAAGGAACCTTGAGGTTGTGGGAGTTTGTGGGCAAGGACATGGGCAGATGTCATTCACTCAGGAGTAGCAGCTGGCACCTTCTATCTTACACCAAATGGCACATGGCACAGCAGTGTCCGGGTTCCCTGCCTGCCTGCAGTTAGTTGTCAAGGTGCCCCAGAGGATGCGGGGAAGTCACCCATTCGTGAATGGAGTCTTCTGCAAAAGGCCCACGTGTTGACAGAAGATAGGATCCTTAATCTGGTACCTCTTCGCCCTCCACAGGTCTGTATATACAGATCAAGGGCTGCCATGCCTAGGCCACATAACTTGGAGGTATTCTCCTAGTGATTATGGGCAAGAGTGAGCACACTGGGGTGCGGTCAGCAGTCAGGATGCTGTGTTCCTTCACCTGCTTCGAAGCCCTGGAGCTAACATCAGGCACTGGACCATCTTGTCCCCTACTCCTGCATACCAGCCCTAGGAGAGACCATTCAAGCACAGTGAGTTGGGGAGGGCACAGGAGCCTTGTCAGCCTGTGCCTGAGCAGGGCTTAGAGCTGGTGATCATGAGGGTGAGGTGCAGTAGGTTGTGTGCTTTTTTGTTTCCTCAGTTATTTTCTTTGATTCTATTGCCTGACATGGAGCTAGGGTCCAGGGAGCAGAGTCAATGGCCTTCCACTGAGCGACCCTCTCAGCCCACAGCATAAAGGAGCAATAAGCACAGGGCTTCTGTTCTGAAAATCAAAGGGCAGTGCCCTGCGAAGTCCTATGACGTTTCTCAGGGTGACAGCAAGTTTTCTGTGCACTAACCCCATGCTTTTCTCCTCTCATCACAGGCCTGGTTCAAGATTCAGAGAGCCAAGTGTAGGGGGAGTCAGAGGGAAGCAGTGAACAGAGATGCGCCACCTGCTGTCCAGCATGAAGGTGACATCCAGGAGCCCCTGTAGCAGGAGCAAATTTCCCTTCTCTGAGGCCACAGAGGAGATGGGATGTTCTCTTGCCTGGGCCTAGTGCTGGTGTCCGTGCCATCTATACGTTCTCAGCACTTAGGTTAGCAATAAAGTTGTCAGCTCTCAGTATGCTTGTTTTTCTGAGCCTTGTAGAGTAGCAATGTAAGTTGATGTGGAAACTAAATTCATCCAAGACCATGATGCTGTCTCCTGTCAGGAGAGAATGTCTCTGAGTCACTGTCTAGTGCCTTAGGCAGTCTTCTAAGAGCCATGCTGAGTTTAAATCACACTTCATTAAATCTCTCTCCCTGAAAACATGACCATGGCAGCCTTATCTCCAGGGTATCATGTGCACAACTGAAGTAATTGCAAGAAAGGCTGGGGCAGGGCCCTGGTGAGAGGACCCTGTGTGCACATGTGGATGGGTCTCTACCATGCTGAGGAGGTCTGTGGCGATGCTGCACTGGGAGAGCAGGTCCCCAAGAGGATGCTCCTGGTCAGGGGAGGCAGCCATACAGCCATCTACTGTGCTCCAGGTCTGCTCAGCATTTCCTTTCCGCTGAGCACAGAGAGTGTTGGGGTGCTTCTGGGGGCTGAGGGCATGATGCCCCAAGAGAACCAGAGGAACCCACCCCTGGGAGTTGAGAGAGACTGTTGCCCCTTTCTGTCCCATCCCCAGCCAGCACCAAGTCTTCACAGGCCCCCCAGCTCAGAAGCTGAATATCTCTCCTTCTTCAGGACTGGTGCACCTGCAGCACTCTGTGACCTCAGTCAGTGGAGCTAAGCAATACCGAGCCCAGAGTGGCTTCCCACTCATCTCTGTATTCACTCTCCTCATTCCTCCTTTCACACTGAACTCAGAATTGATAGCTGTTCAGCTCCCATGACCTTGAAGAGCATTTGGATTGCTTTCTTTACACCTTGCCGTTTATGGAGTGTTCCATTTAGTGAATTGATCTTGTATTTCCAAACCAATGTTAGCAAAATGGCCTTAGTGACCTCAGGTAACTGAAGTGATAGAAAACCAATCAAATTTTCAACTTTTGGGAATATAACAGTTCCCCAAAGACTGTGCTATCCTTCTGTCACTTCAGTGTCCCACCGTGTCCTACAGGCCACCTGGTGTGTCATAATCGTTGTGCAGTGTCCATTCCTGTAGGCCCTGTTTCTAGGTGTTGCTCAGCACCGGCCATCACCTTCTTGCCAATCTGAGGTGAGCAGCCCATGACAATTCTTTTCCCTGAAAGATGATTCTGCTCTCCAGGGCCATAAACAAGCTAGAGAACTGAGAATGTGGGGGTGAGATTGTGCTTGTGCTTCGCCCTGCTGCCTGTGTATAAGGTGTTCCATGAACTGATGAGCTGAATGCCAGAGTCCCTGCTGAGCCCAGAGAAATGGGCAGTTACCACATGGTGAATGTTATTTAGTCTTTGAGATGGGACTTATGCAGATACAGAAGTTACATGTTTTGTTATATAGGTCTTCCTTTATCTTGGTCTTAACCATCTAGTAGAAATGTAGAAAAACAAGGTATAAAAATAAAGCCATATTAATAGGCTGAGCTGTAAGGCCCAAGTCTACAACTTCTGACATTCCCTAAAGCTTGATCTCTTATCAAGTGAGTATGTTTCAGTTTTGCTAAGAGGAATGCCATTTTCCAGTGTTGCTCAGCAATGTGTTAGAGCTAAAATACAAGGACAATTTGTTTGGACTGAGGCTTTAGCACTAGGCCCTCAGACTGACCTAAAACTTCAAGTCCACTTCACTTTTTATTGCTCAGGCAGATTCTTGCTAAGTAACCAAGCTGCCAGCATTGCTTTCCAATTGATGATCCTTCTGGCTCAACCTCCCACAGTGCAGGGCTTCAGGAGCTGGGCCTTCATTCCCGCCTACAGCTACGATTTCTATGTCCTTATTTAGGTTACGTGCACTGTGGTAAACAGGACCACATACATTGTGTTATTAAATGCTTTTATTATGTGGAAGTATTTCTTCAAGCCTTCACATTTCTCTGGTGTGTTCAGTTTAATTATAAATGGTGGGATTATCTATGCTATTAAGTCATTTCTTTGGGTGTCTCTCTTAGGTCCAATGGGTCTTTTGTTTATGTGGGGAGGCAGACACCTGTCTACTGTGGCACAGGCAGTGAGGAGTATCCCAAGACCTGAGCAGGAAGTGTGGGCATGAGAGGTGTGGACTTGGGAGATCTTTGAACAGAGTCCCAAAGCCTTCTTTGGAGAAATACAAAGGGTTGGAAATTGTGAGTGAATTTAAGACCAGGCAATGAGCCATTGGTGATGGTGCACCACAGAGTGCTTTGCCTCAGGGACTGGCTGCTCTCCACAGCTCTGCAACAGACCGACAGTTGTAGCTGTGTGCTCCCTGATTGTGGGTCTTTGAATTGAAAGTGGAATTCCTTGGGGAGTTATACTACTCATGCAAATACCAGGCTGGGAAATAAGAAACACGAGGACACATTATTGGCTTATCCCTTTGTGGTTTCAGGCAAAACCTGAAGCCATGTGTTGAGTGTTGGAGACAGTCTATGTTTGGTTCTTCCTGGTGAAACAGATTCTGTGAGAATACATGACATTCTTTGGTGTGGGCAGACTTTTATGTGCTGGTAAGCATTCAGTACCTCGTGGGAAAGATCCTGAAATGCAAGTAACATCTGTGGCTTTTCAACAGTTTCACGTCTTGGAGGTAAAGCATTCCACTGAACCCTATTTTCATGCAAAGACTAGAATAGTTACAGCGAATGCAGACATTGCAAGGTGAGCGCCCTACGATTATGTGAGGGAGTCTATGGCAGGGACACTAATAAGATAGAAACCCCGCACACATGCTGCCCACAGTGGCTCTCAGCTGAGGCCACGCAAAGGTGATCATTTCTGTTGATATAGATCAAGGACAGAAAACTGGGTTTCAGTGTGAGCATGTGTGTGCGCGGGACGCAGCCACCAGGGGGCAATGAAGGCTCTCAGCAGTGTTCAAGCCCTGGCTTTGAGTTGCTTGCAGATTCACTGATGTGAATTTTGGAGAAGGAGCCTACTGCAGAAGGGAAACCCTGCTGGATTTTGAGATCTTCTTGCCTCTCCCTCCCAGAGTGCTGGAGTTATCTCTTGGGTATCTACATCAGTGATTCCCAGTGGTCAGTACACAAATCTTTCAACTCTTGAATTAAGCTTATCCCTAAGTATCATATTCTTGTTGATGCTCTTGTGACATTGCTTCATACTACTTTTCTCAGATAGCGCACTGCCAGTGCACAGCAATGCCGCTGACTGCTGTAGCTGATCATCTGTGACTTCCTTAAATTTGTTCATTGCTTCCAAGAGTTTTTTGTTAACGTCTTTGGGGTACCTTTCGTGCAAGGTCTTGTCATCTCTCAGCAGATATGGTTTCTGTTCTTCCGTTCCAAATTACAAGACTGCTTTTCCTTTTTGTGCTGAGGTTCCCCGGCTAGGACTCAGTCACCTACATCAAAAAATAAGTCATCAAAAAAAATTCGCACCTTAAAACCCAAGGATTCTTTGAGCTCCATTAAACAGTGTACCAAGAAACCCCATGCTTAGCAGAAGCCTGCAAGTAGATGTCACAGAACATGAGCTGGGGCCACAAGGAGGGAGAACTTAACCATGTCCCCTGTGCATCCATAGGATTCCTGTCACCCAGAACTTCCTCACTGGCCTCACCTTTGTTGAGTCATGCCCCTGGGAAAGAGATTTCCATACTTCAAGTGTTACTGAAGCCACTGTACCCTCTAGTGGCTATGAAAAGCATGTCCACGAAAGCCACTCGAACCTACCTCAAGTCCTCCAGATTTTATTCCAAGTCACATCCAGACTAACCTGCTGTCATTGCCTTTCGCAGATTTGTGAATTAAGCTTCGTTTTGGGAGTTTGAGAGAGCGGAGGACGGGAATAGCAAACCACACCTTAGGGAATTCTGTCAGTGCGAAAAAGAACGTGAATTACTAATGGAAAAACTAGCCGAAGGTGTGAACTGCGACTCTGATTCCCTTCACCAAACGAAATACAACTACAATTCACAGAAGTCCAACAATGGTGCTGTGTTTCTGTACCATTTCTGTGGTGAGTCGTGCTGGCTTCAGCCTGCTCCAGGAAATCTACAAATTAGATGCCATGGGCCTAGTTTATGAGAGTGTTCAAGTCTTCAGGTATTACAAATATTTAGCACATGGTCAGATACATTAAAGGAGTGAATTATGAAGGTAGAGACCTTGGGGACAGGGCATGAACCATGTCCCCACAGAGCACATGCTGTGATGAGTCCTGCAGGGCTCCCAGGTCATCTCCTCACTCAGTAGCTGAGACTTGAATGAGTCCCCAGGCAAAGGTTGGCAGCAACTGTGGGACACTGCCCCCTTTCCTGCTCCTTTTCCCAGCAGAGTGTCCCTGCTCCTGGGGAGACCCAGACTTAAGGAAGAGACTGGTCAGTCTCTACAGTGCAGTCCACTTTCCCTAACACACAGTCCACTCCCCTGTTGAGCAGACCTAGGGAGCAGGCCCTGGGCCTGAGGTCCTCGGCAGGCTGAGTGACTCTAATCTGTCCCTCAAGCCCCCCAACTGGGGTCCTATTACCTCTAGGTAATGTACCCACCCTCAATAGCCTCATGGGCACACCTTGAAGGATGTTTCCTGTACCGTAGGTCTGGTTCCTGGATTTCCAGGAAGCCCAGTTTTCCAAACAGCAGCACAACCCAGAAGTGAATTGCAGCCCTAAGCAGTATCCACTGATTTCCCGCCATGCACAACCCAGAGCAGACCACGTCATTGCTGACCTTCCTTCTGATCTCTGCTAGAACACTATTCCCCTTTCATTCTTATTGAAGCTTTTGTTTTCCTCTGTTGGTGACCCAGGGCTTGCCCATGGAATTCATGCTGTCCAAGCACTCACATTGTAGCCCTGGCTGGCCCCAATGTCCTGCTGATCCTCCTGCCTCATGCTCCACAGTGCAGGGATTATAGTTGTAAGGAACAGACTTGATCTGGTTTTGGTATTGCAAATGCCATGTCTATGGCATATAGCATATTAGCTCATGTCTATGGCATATGATGTCCAGATTCACTGAGGTTATTAGGATCCTGTATGTGGTACACCTTCACTCTGCCATTTGCCCCATGGCCTCCTATCTCTCCTTGCCCTGGGTGCCCTGTAACCCTTCCCGTGAGCAAGAGAACAATCCTGCCCTCTCATTCCAGCACCCTTCACTTATTTTTGGTTTGTTAATTGCATTACTCAGAAGAGAGGTGACATGAGGGATTCAAGGCAAACTGAAGAACCGATGGAGTTGTCTTCTCTGTTCATTGAATTTTGAGTTCTCGTGGTGCATTTCATTGAGGTTTTGGTTACTTGATGTCGTTTTTCTGAAGAAAGTAAAAGCTACTTCACATAATATAGTGCACAAGTTTGCAGAACTCCATTTGGAGGAAATCTTATACTTTTTATATGATCAATTAATTTAATATGTCAAACCATAGAAATTGACATCTAAAACCCGATGAACAAATGAATAAATATACAATCCAGGCTGGGGGGTAGCTCAAGGGTATAAGTGCCTGCCTCACAAGCTCAATTTCTTGAGTTGAATCCCCACTACTCAAAAAATATAATAAATTTTAAAAAAGAAAAAACAGAAACTTATGGTACCTTCAAATGTTGGGGTTATGGACGGAACATGGTGTCATAATGCAAGTTTCCTCAACATTAAATGCAATTATCTCAGCTAACACATCCCTTCTTTTGGAAATTTGTTCTTGCATTTATAAATCTAAAGAAAGAGGAGAGCACCACAGGAGACAAAGAGATCAAGGAAAAAGCAGAGACCCCAGGTTATCAAATCTCCCATCTCCAGGTTGAAAGATATCCCTTAAAACTCTGTGAATGCACAACACACGTTTTTAAGATCAGCACACCAAGCCATCTGTACCTGAAATGCTGCAAACAAGGATGGAGTTTCAAGCCACGTGGGAGCAGAGGGCTGAGTCTTTCCTCTGATGTGAACCCCTTCCCTTGTGTAGCTTTTCACAGTCTGCTGAAGCTGGGCCTCACTCTTATTTATTTGGAATATGGGAGACTGCAATGTACAGTGCCCTCGCATATGTGCTGCCACCCACATTTGCGAGCTGCTGCTTCCAGACCCCACAGTGCTCCTCACGTCCTTCTTGCAGCCTGGTGGGCAGCAGAGGGCTCAAACACTCCACACACATCATTCCCTGGGCACTGCTGTGCTTGAAGCTTCTGCTACCTTTTGTGTGCATCCCAAACTTCTACACAGATGTATCCAGGATGGTCCTATGCCAGTATTACATCCTGTGCCTGCTTTCATCACCAGAACAGCCCCACTCTGGGCTGGCACATGTTCACCCTTTCACACTCAGATTCTCCCACTGTGGTCAATGGAGGAACAGTTACACGTTTTCCTATATAAAATTTCTTGTGAAACCTTTGTGTATGTCCCTAGGGCTAATATCATCAACTTCCTTCCTACAGTTGTCACCTCAGGGCCTTACTACAGAAGAAATCAAGCTAAGCCTGGTGCCAGGGGCACGCACAGCACCAGCATCCCTTGCAGAGTATCAGGTATCCCTCACTGCATTACCATGAGAGCAGGATCACTGCTACAAACAGCCCCCGGGCTGCACCAATTCATCCCACCTCCACCAGCACCTTGCTTTTTCAGGTAAGGTTTGTATTGACCTCTCTGGTGTGCGTGCATAAGGATGATACTACATTAGGTCTGCAGCCTGACCATGGCCTATTCCTGTCATTCTAGGTCCATGGGGTCTGGGGGCAGAAAGATTGCAAGCTCAAGACCAGCCTGAACAACGTAGTGCAAGATAATCTCTCAGTGATAAAGAAAAAGGGTTGGGATGGAGCTCAGAGAAAGACCCTCGATTCAATATTCAGGTGCTGAGCAAAAGATGTGGGAACCATTTATTAACATTGAACATAAATGTTCAGAATAGTCATAATTCTCAGGGGAAGCGCTAACTTGTTATCGAGGGAGCACTACAGGGGGCACAAGCTCTTACAGAGCTGTACTGATGGCTATAAACCTGCTGTACTATGTGATGAGTGACCTGAGGACCCTTGCAGAGACACAGATTGGATGGGCATGGACATGGCAGCAGGGAGAGGCAGAAAGTGGCCCAGGGGCACCCAGGTGCTCAGCACTCACCAAGCCTGAGCCTGCGTGGAGCCGTGCAGCCTGAAGTTGCCAGGAGCTGCTCAGCAAAGCTGCTGGAGATGCGTGTTGAAGCCTGTGTCTGTGGGATTCCTGAATGCTCTGTGCAGAGCTCTAAGCTTGGGATCCGAGGTGCTGAGCACACTCTCTGCAGGGTACCCATACCCAGGAAGGCAGCATTGACCATTACCTCAGGCAGCCTGGGCACAGGCAGAAGCCCTCATCTCACAGCTGGCATCTCCTGCTCCTGTGGCACTGGCAGAGCTGTGTGCATGTCTTCCACACTGGAACCAGGCTACAGAGTGAGGGCTATCTCCACCTCCAAGACATCAGGGTTTTGAGTGAGCAGGGGCTGGTTGTGGGCCACATTCTCTCTCCTAGAACCTCCAGCTGCCTCATCTCAGACAAGACCGTGTAGAGAATGTGCAGCTGTTGGATCAGGTGCCTTTGACCACCAGGGTGGTTACAGAGGCCCCAAACAATGAATGGAAGGTCCATTCCCAGTATTCCAGGGAGCCAAGTGGGGGAATGTTGCCCTCACACAAGGTTTGTGACAAAAGAATGAGATTGGAACCTGCATATGTGCAGGGTGGGAGAGCACAGCATGGAGCTTGAGGTGCAGGGTCACATTCTGCCTTTCTGCATGGTTTAGGTGCTTCATTCATAAAAACACGGACTTTTCAGAAAGTGCTAAGGCATTAATTTTCTGCTCCTCTGGGTTGTACTCCTCCTATCAGCTGTGTTCCTGAGGTAATCCCTCTCTAAAGCAAGGAAAAATCTAAGTAGTGCGGAATTATATTCTGGGTGTGAGCCATGGTTGCAATCTCAGCACTCCCCAGTGAGGCGGGAGGATCTCTCCCCATTGCAGTCAGGCAGGAGGTATGTTATGAGTGTGATGCCAGCCTGAACATCAGGGTCTTGTTTTGAAACCTTGTCACAAAAGAACACACAAAACTAAGGAAAAGTGAGGACTTTCATGTGGCCTGAGTGGGACTAAAAGCACTGGGCAGGTCACTGTGCCTGAGAAGGGCAGATGCGGGGTGCCCTAGAACCCTGCTTCAGAACTGGACAGGTTTGTACTGAGGAATCAGACGCTGGTACTCTGTGCTTCTTTTCTCCATCCTTAGGACAGGTTTGGCCTTGGCAGCCTTTGGAAATGCAAACTGATAAATAAGAGTCTCAGATTTTGGAAATTGCTCTTGAGCAAAAGGCTCCTGTTACCAAGAGCCAAAAACCCAAGAAAATAGAAGTGACATACCCTCTCTACTCCCTGTAAACAA
>NW_004524895.1:983250-984549 GCF_000260255.1 Octodon degus
CAGCTGTGTCAAATGAATGCAGTTTCTGTTGTTCTGTACTAGATAACAAGTTTACTTACCAAACTGGATGTGATTTCTGTTATAAATACCCCCTTGCTAACTACGTTCGGGGCCGATCAGCCTTCTCCTGTGAGAGAAGTGGCTGCTGGACCTGAGCTCAGTAAATAAAAGGCTCTATTCAAATCTCTATCTGGCTGATCTGGTTCCTATGCTGAGTTGACCCATAACAGCAGTAAGTGCCGAAGAGTGAAAAAGGGAATGTGTGCGTGTGTCCCAGGGAAGATGACCGAGGATCCAGGGCAGGGCACAGTCAGGGAGAGATGGCCTTGCTCATAGGGCATTCGGTGTTTTCGCTGTCAAGCACCCACCCTAATCTAGGCTTGCATATCCTCATCTGTATGATGAAGGGTAGCCTGCTTTTGGGGCACAAGTCTGGAATCCCAACAATTTGTGAGGCTGAGGCAGGAGAGTCTCTGCAAGTTCCGGGCCAGCCTGGAGCTTGGTGAGTTGAAGACTCTCATGTAATTCATGGCCAGAATGCCTTTGACAAAAAGAAATGAAGAGGATATACTGGATGTTCACCAAGGTCCGCTATGGCACATAATGACTCCAGTGGTCTCTTCATTTGAGCCAAGTATCTCGCAAACAAACATGCTGCTTCTCTCACTAAAGTCTTCTATCAAAATTATAGAAGTAATTTAAAAATGCATCCCTAATAATTCAAAGATCCAATCCAACAATGTGCATCTGACATGAATAGCCACTTCCCAGGTGAAGAAACACAAATAGCAAGTAAATATATGAAATAAGGTTCAACATCATTGGCGCTTTGAGCAATGCAAATTCAAACAGCCCTGAGATTCCTTCTCACCCCAGAAGGAATGGTGATCATCAAGGAGTCAACCAATAAGACATGCTGGGGACGCTGTGGGGAAAAGGACCCCTTCAACATTGTTGGTGGAACAGTAGGCTGGTAGAACCACTATGGAAATCACTGTGGAGATTCCTCACAAAGCTAAGATTGGAGTTCCCATTCAACCCAGCTATTCCCTTGGAGGTATTTTTTGATAGAAGGGAAAACATCATACTACAGCGATATATGTGCACCCATGTTGATAGCAGCACCATCTGCATAGGCAAATCCTGGAAGCAACGCAAGGGACTCTCAACTGAGGGATGGATAAAGATGTGATATTTTCACACAGTGGAGTATTATTCAGCTATAAAAAGGATACATTTGAGTCTTTTATGGTTAACCACACGCAACTAGGGATGATACTCTTTTTTTTTAATTTTTTT
>NW_004524895.1:984649-986048 GCF_000260255.1 Octodon degus
CATGTGGTGCTGGGGGATTGAACCGCGGTCCCTGATGCTTTGCCAAGCTTGTTCTAAGTAGGTGCCTTAGACCACTGAGCCATCTTTCCAGCCCCGGGATGATACTCTTTTAAGGGAAATAAATTTATCCCAGCTGTGCAAACACAGTATGATTTTCTCATTGTGAGAACCTGAAAGAGAAAATAAAATCTGAAGCTTACAGCAGATACTACAAAAGGGAATGGACTGTTGAAAGAGAAGGAATTTCTGGGTTGAAGAGATGGACAGGAGAAGGAGTGGGGGAAAAGAGATGTATCTCTGTATGTAAGCAGGATGGTTTGAGCAATTGTACTGTGGATAGCTGCTGGGTTGTGGAAAGGAGCACTAGTCCTTAATTTGTTTTGTTTTATTATTTAATTTTTTCTATTTTCTTGCATCATTTTATTTTTGTTTCTTCCTCAAATTTTGAATGCATTTACCTGGAAACAGGAACAAGTAATTAGAAGACAACACTATGCAACACAACAAATACTGAGTAATTCATATTACTTTGTGCAGTAAAATTCTGTAACATTTTTAAATTTTCTGGTCTAATTCTATTACATACTATCTTCAAAAAATGTTAAAAATATTTTTGAAAAAGTATCATACGTTGGATAAGATACATCTGTGGTCTAAGTACCTGCCTGGCAAGCACAAAGACCTGGGTTAGGTCGCTTGTACGGCATACCATGCTGGTCCCAGAAATCCAGGACTGTGTTGCCTGCCATCGAAAGTGGGTGTGGTGGTGCACACAGGTAATCCCGGCACTGGGGAAGCTCAGACAGGAGTATCACTACATGTCCGAGCTGCACAGAGAGACTGTCTATCATATAAATAAATGAATGAATAAATAAATAAATGATTAAATATTTTAAAAATAAAAAAAGATTCATGTGCTCTGCTCAGAAACACACCACGAAATGAGAAAGCCCTCTCCTAGGCATTGCTGAAGGTTTCCTGCGAGATGTATGAACACTGACCTCACTGTCTGGATGGGAATGATCTTTGAGTTTCTCAAAGAAAAATGAGAGTGAGCCTCATGAGAAAAAAGTTTCATTTTTCTGGGAGTCTCTGCTGCACTGGGTTCAAGGAAGGGAACACAAAAGAATCTCAAAAGCAGGCTAAAGTACTAGGAACTTTAAGTATTACTGTGAGGAGGAGGTGGAAGGAGGTCATGTTAACAAAACCTCACTCTGAAGATTGGGCACTCACAGAACTGTGACCCTGGGCAACGTGATCCATGAAAACAAAATTTATAAATAAAATTACCTTTAAAATTGGAAGGCTAGGGGCCGGGTAGGTGGCTCAGTGGAATAAGCACTTCCCCAGCAAGCACAAGGGCCCGCGTTCAATCCCTGGTTCCACCAAAAAAAAAAAA
>NW_004524895.1:986148-1021772 GCF_000260255.1 Octodon degus
AAAAAAAAAAAAAGGAAATTAAATGGGCTTTAACTTAAAAAAAAAAAGGCTGGCTAACGTCTTGGTTGTAGTTCAGTGGCACAGTGCTTCCCTAGAAGAAATGAGGTTCTGGGTGTGATCTTCCACAAAATCTCTCAGAAGTGCATTACCTTAATGGAGTCGGAGTTCCATTGGGGTTGAATAGGGCAGGAGTGCTCATAGGACACACAGAAGATGGGCACCAAGGAATCCTGCACTCCACAGCTGAGCACTGAAGTCACAGGTACTCAGACATGATGGCAAGCACTCCTCAATTGACTGATTTCTATTCCTGGGATGAGGTCTCTACAAGAATTGCTTTCTAAATGTGTTGTGCATAGTAAGCAGATTACAATAGTCATAAGCAAGAAATGGTCCAAGGAATCTGCAACAGGATCACTTAACATTTGTACAGTACTGTACACACAGTACTACAAATTAAAGTAGAAACCCAGCAGGTGAATTCCAGGGCCAGGGGCTTTGAGATGGAGAGCTGCATCTTCTCGTCCTTGGCAATGCTTAATGCCACACGTGCAGAGAACCCTCCTGCCTGGAAGGGGATCTACCACCCTCAGGGACGGTGCCCACCCCACAAATGCTGTGCTCTGCCACTTGCCCCAGAGGATAGTTCATTGGGCGAGTAGCTCATTGAGCAAGATATTCAATGTCAACCACTTCCGAAAGTGAAAGCCTAAGAATCCTTCAGAGAACACTGATAGACTTAGGACTAACATCCCTTTGAGAGCAAATAGAGAAAGGCCCATAGAGCACACACTCTGCTACCTTGGGCCACCATGAGTGACAGAGGCCAGAGGAAAACATCACTGGAAATCAGCAGAGCCCAGCATGCGCTACATAGGACACAGCTCTGAGACCTGGGATCAGGTTCCAACTGTGAAGGTGTCATATGCCCGATATCACATCCACACCTAGAAGGCATTTTCAGTCACCACTGAACCTCAGTGTGGCCCTTCACTCATTGTCCCTTAGAACTGTGGAGGTCAGGTACTCATGGTTGCCCTTAAAGGGAAGAGAATTGAACTTTAACATTAATATTAAAGAGGGAGCATTAAACACTCCCCACGACCTTTAGAAGACAGATGGCCAAGACCTCTTGACGGTGACTCAGTGCAATCCCATCCCTACAGGAGACCACATCATCCTTCTCCTGAAATGTCACTTTATCCAAGTATAGCTAACTGTAAAAAGAATGGGAAAACAAGTTAGTTCAGAAATGACTGGCTTATTGCAAATCTATGTGCTACGGGAGTAACTAAATAAGGGAGAAACATGCTTGGCTGTGGGATGCCCAGCAACACAAAACTCTAAGCACAATCCTTTTATGTAAGATGGACAGCATCCTAGAATGGCTCCGCCTACTCATCCATGAGAACGACATCCAGGGAATCAGGTGCTGCATTCCTGAGCATTGCTTACTCCTGATTTTTTCTGTACTTGGCTCTTCGATTGTTAAACCAACTCTGAGGTCAGAGGGGAAAGTAGACAGGATTAGGAGACAGAACCATTATCATGAAGTAAAAAAAAACACATATGTTCCTATACAGCTTATGCATAGATATCAAGAGGGGAGATTTGATTCATGCTCAAACAATTTAGAGGGCTGCGGGTGCACATCCACGCAGGAACACAGCCCTGACTGCCCAGGCTTGGGGATCCTTCCTTTGCAACAGAGAATGAAACTAGTTCTAGGAAAGAAACTGGCACCTCTTCTTTCACACTGCTAGTGGGTAGCAGTTCTGTTCCTTGCTGACGCACATGCCCAGAAGGTTCCATATGCCCTGCCAAACTCAGTGTTCTTTCATGTTTTCTTCCTATTACTGGGTGAAGGCCTAGGGAAGCAGTTAATCCAGTGCTTGATGTTATTAGCTGTGTGGCTTCTAAGAACATGAAGCAGCACAGCATCCTGACTGTTGAGGACATCCCAGCCTGCCTGCAGGGCACACACGTCAGTGTTGATCCACCTGGACATACACAGCCCAAGCCTGGTGCCCAAGACACAGAAGGAGAGATGCCCTCCAGAGAGAGGGCACCGGACACGAGCAGTTGGAGGAGGTCACATGAATGATCGTCTGAATCTCTGCTACCCATAGCACTGCAGCAGACCAGGAACCATGTGTGATGTCACTGTCCTTTGAAACCCACACAGTCTCCTACTTTTGGAAGAATACATTGACCTATACTGTTATGAAGCTACAATATGAACAGCAGTGACACAACAGGCACTGTGTTCTATCACCACAATGCTGGTTTCCCTAATAAAATATAGCACATGAAGAAGTCCAGATTATGCGAGGTATGGTGGTGCACACCTGTATTCACAAGATTCAGGAAGTTAAGTTGGAAGAATTGTTGTGAGGTCCTAGCCAGCCTGGCTGACATGGTATGTTCAAGCGCAGCCTGAACTGCATAGGGAGAGTTTTTCTCAACTACCACCAGGAAAATAAAGACCAAGAAGCCCAGAGCAGTAGAGCTGGTGTGGAAAGGCTGCAAAGTGTCCGCTGCTGACATCAACACCACAGCACCAGGGTGCGCAGCCCACTGTCCTGGTGGGATGACATCAGGTCTCTCTCCCAAGCCTCCTTCCCTTTCAGTCCTACTACCATGCACAGGAGAGGGGACACCATGGGGCCGTTTAGTACAAAGATCAAGCTGAGATATAAGACATGCAGAAAACTTTCCCTTCTTTATTAGATTGCTGTGGCCCATTTCCTCAGGAGACCAGTGAGAGAAGGCCAGAGCCAGGGAGGTGAGCAGACAACTCGCCCACTTGGATCCTCAGTTCCTGTGCACTGTCAGGCATCCTGAGAATATGTTCCCCAACTCCTCAATCCTCTCAGAGCTGAGGCACGCTGCACGGAGCCTGGGTTGCGGCACTAGGATTCCAGGGCTCAGTGTCCTGCTCTCTCAGGCTGCTGTCTTAAAATCCAGACTCAGATTCTCAGCCCAATTTCTCTACCACTCTTTGGTATATACTCTGAAGCAATGTTAATGATGAACTGATCCCAATATCGCTCCAAAGTCCTAAAACTCATGGGGGAGCCACCTGCACCCTTCAGGTTCATTTCAGAGTCATGTGAGCCCATCACCTAGCCACATGTTCACCATCATAGCGTGACGCACTGGGAGCTCCTGAAAATTAGAGTAGGTACAAATTTCCCTTGGAGGAAAGCCCACTCCAACAAAGTGTCCTATAAAACTCAGCTCAAGGAAGTAGTACCACAGAAAACAAAACCTGTGTCTCACCATGATAAAAAAATGTGCTCTAAAAACTCCAATAATTTAGGGATGAATATCTGCACCTTCTTCAGCTGTTTACAGCATTTCTTTACCCTTTCATGTCTCAGAGACGAACCAAACTCAGTTCTATGCAACTCTTTTTGGCTTGTTTCTCTCCTTTACCTAGTTTCTAAGGCCTGTCATCAAATGCTGTACTGCAACAAGATTCCGCCAATTTGGGAAACGGTGCCATGGACATTCAGCTATATGCAGTAAAATGTAAATTGTGACTGCCACCATCTCCATCACCTCAGCAAGACTTGCGGGAGGAGCAAGAGGAGGCAAGTAGCCTATGGAGCTGCCTTCATCCATCACACTCAGCTTGATCAGATGTTCATTCCTCACTCCTAAGCATACTTCATGGGAGACTGCTGTCCCAGCTCAATGTTTGTGATTTGGGATTGGGCCTTCAACTCAGTGGTAGATCATACCTTGTTGGTATGAGTTGCTGGCTTGTATGCCTAGCACCACAGGGAAAAGGAAAGAGACGTGACAAGAAAAGCAGTGAGGGAATCATCATTAGAGTCATGTTTCCCTAAGTTCCTAGACCAGGTTCCAAGAAATTTACTACCAAAGAACCGCTTTTCAACCTTGCATCTTCCTACAACCATTTGAATACATTCAGGTCAAATTAAGTCCCAAAATGAGGGTGCAGAGTAGGGCACCCTAAGGGACAGTAGTTCTCCAAGAGGGGAACTGTACTTCCTGAGAGTATAACCTGTGCAAATCCATGTATAATGTACGTATAAAATTACAGCGCTCTGTATCATATGCATACAGATATCTGAATTGTGCACAGCGAATAAGAGAAGCAGTTTGGTTTTTCGTTTGATTCTGTTTTCTGTTCTTTTGTTTCACTATTACAGATTCTGTCTCTTCCGTAATGGGAGGGATCTTCAAGCGCACCTTTTCTGTTCCGTTTTCTCCTAACAAAGCTCTTAACTCCAATCTTACGATTACACTAGGAAAGTACCAAGGATAATACGATCTTTCTAATGTCCAGGAAAGTATATGAATGTAAAAAACCTGTATGGAGAATGTCGAAAAATCCAGTTGGCCTTTCTTGGACTCACTGACCTTCACTCTGGATTCAGGCTCTTTCAGGACTCTTGAAAGCATCCATCTGTGGAGAGAGATCAATAATGTTCCACACTTAGTGTCAGGGTGAAGGACTCAGTGTTTTAGATGAAAGAATGATCACATATGAATTTCCTGCTGAGCTCATTTGAAATCATCCTCAAGTACCTCAAGTATTTTTTCTCTCTTGTAAAATGGAAAATCTCTCTTTTTAAAAATTAATATTATTAAGAAATAAATAGCAATGAGGAAGTTTCAAAGCAGGTTAGTAGGACAGTTACAAGTATTAATACATTGCATATTGTTGTCTTCGTAGTAGCTCTTCATAGTACAAGATGCAGACATGATATTCTGTCCAAACACTATTAATAGCAATCTTCCTTCTTATTGAATTACAAGAAAGTAGCTGAATATCTATCCTAATTTGTATATACAGATACAAAATGGTCCTCCATTTATATCCTTCTTGTTTAATTTTGTCAGAGATGGCTATTGTGTTGTTATTTAAATATTGTAGGTATGTGAATTCAGCAAAATAATGCAATACAGTCTACTAGCCCATAATAGTAGAGGGTTATCCATAGGACTGGCGATGTCAGAAGTTGCTTACTTGAGCCTTTTATAGATCAGCATAGTAATATGATTTTACTTTTTATACCTTGCTTTTATACTTTTTTGCACAATAGTTAAGAACAAGATAAAACAAGACCTATATAACAAGAAATATAACTTCTGTATCTGAGAATGACAGTCAATTCCACTCAGGATTTACCCTGAAACACTGTACCACAGTTTGCAGATCCTTCACAAGTGTCAGCCATGTGGATGAGTCACAACCACCACGTGACCAATTTGTTCTCTGTGAAAGCCTGAGAGAATATTTTCCCTCAAGGTGACTCTCCTTAGGCGCATTATACATTGTCAATCACTTTACGCTGTGATTTCATAATCTAGTTAGATTTCTAAATTTCTCTGTAAAACTATGCAATTGCTTCTTCCTATTTTTTAACTTTTCTTCACATTCTAAGAGGATTTAAAGTTTAACATATCAATACTTGATGGAAAATACCTGTTCCATGTTATGTCTAAGATGTTTGATATTCAGACAGATAGTGAGGTTAAGCTCAACTGCCTAGGTTATAGGGTAATATTATCATTAAGCTTCTCTTCTGGAGGGTTAACTTAATTTTGCAGATCAAGAGTAAGAGACCAAGAAGGGCTACAAGGATAGCCAACATCCTGCCCCTAGCCATTCAAGATCAGTGAGGACTCAGGACATAAGCGAAGCTGCAGTGTAACATCCTGTAAATCAGTGGTGCCCCAAATATCAAGATCTCTCTTTAGAACTGTGTTGACCTGCTCACCACCTTTAAGTGGGCAGTGCCCATTCATAGCTAATTTTTTCTGATACCAGGAATTGAAGTCAGGACCTTCTGTGTGCTAGGCACACACTTTTGCTTCTGATCTCTATGCCCAGCTAATTCAGAGCTCACTCTAATGTAATGTTGTGAAAGGTGAAATGAATGCAGGCATCTAGGCTAGAAAGTGGAATAAACATTAAATGCAGGATGGTTACTGGATGATGCTATCTCACGCTGTGGACAAGAAATCGAGAGAAAATTTATTTAAGAAGCAGATACTAACACAGGAAACATGGTAAGTTAAAACAGTTGTGCCGAATGTGCACATTTGTCTTTGTCAGAAAAAAAAAACATGGCGACACTGAAAAGAAACCCATAATTTAGGAAAAAATATTGGCCACGCATGCCTGATACAGACACAGAAATACCTCTCCCAATCAGTAAGTGAAGCTTGCCAGTCAGCATTAGGCACAAGGAAGGACTCTGTGAAATATTTATATAAGAAGGAATAGAGATGACCAGGAATCTGAAGAAAATACACTGCAAATGACCAACAGGGACATCAAGCACATCCACGTCTGAAGCAGAGTCACAGCCTGGGAAATGACATGCCTGCTGTGCATAGGGAGACACTGAAACCCTAATCACTGTGAGGACAAATGACAACTTCTGAAGCCCCTCTTGCAAATAGTCTGCTGGGTCTCCATGCATAAGCATGTACTCTATGCTGCAGTAAAGCCATTTCTCCACAGGTCTCCCTGACTGAAAACCTGAATGTTCTCAGCTGTGTGTCAAACAAGTTCACAAGAGCTCTATGCACAAAAGCAACCCTCTCAACAAATGAATGAGCTGCAAGGGTTCAATATGCCAGGAAACATTACTGGGCTTTAAAAAACAAGGAAAGATATAACACCTGCTGCAGCATGGATGCACTGTGAAGATGCCTGAAGCCCCTAAGCGAGGCTCAAACAGGGTAACATTTCATCTAGATCTGCTTCCTAGACAACCGAAGCTCCTAGAGCGTAGTGCATGATCGTAATTGCAAGAGTTGCAAGGAGGGGAAACTGGGAGGTGTTTCATGGGGATTGTTTGATTTTGAGAGATGAAGAGCACTCTGGACCTCAGATGCTCAGCCACAAGGAGGTACATGCTACTGGTGACATCTGCCTTCAAATTCTGGAAACAAAGTTTTACTGCGAGTCTGACAGCAGAATGCATAAGCAGAACAACGCAGTAGACTTCATTCAGTTTCCAGACTGGATGTACGCCATTACCTAAGATAATCCAGACCTTACTCCATACATGGAGCTGGTTTTCCTGGAAAACAAAGACAGGCATGCGAGGACCCCTGGTGCTCTCTGCTCAAGACCAAACAGAGGGCAAAGGATACCAAGAAAGGAATCTCCATGTACCTCCGTTGTCAGAGTCAGTCATCTGTATGAGTCATGGCCACTGCTTGACCTATTAGCTCTCTGTGAAAGGCTGAGAGAAGTTTTTGTCTCCAGGTGACTCTTCTTAGGCACACTATACATCATCGATCACTTTCCTCTGAGGCCCCATAATCTCCTTGAGCAGAAACTCTGTGACATCACTTAGATACACAATGTCACTGCAGAGGTTTGCTGATGTCCTGAATCCTCACTGATCTTGAAGGGCTAGGGCCAAAATACTGGTTTTCCTTTTAGACCATCTATCTCTCTAACATGCGGTCTGAAAACTTTAGTTACTAATCATTCAGAAGAGAAGCTTAATGATATTATTAGCCTGATCTACAAGGTGCTGTACATGAGTCCAGGGTAAATCCTGAGGGGATTTGCCTGACCTTGTCAGATAGCAAAATCTACATTTTTAGTTATATAGCTCTTACCATCCAGCAGAAAAATGGAAACGAGGTATAAAAGGTAAAGCTATATCAATATGCTGAGATGTAAAAGGCTCAAGTCAACAACTTTTGATAGTTGCCAGTTGTGCTGATAACTCACTATTATTATGGACTACTGAACTCTATTGTGTTGTTTTGCTGAATTCAAGTACGTACAATCTTTGGTCTGGCATCAAGTATCCCTTTAACAACAACTCCAAGTACAGCATGTCTAATTGGAATGGAACACCCATGTCTGACAAAACAAAACAAAAAAGGGGGATATGTTGGGAGCCACGGAAGTCAGGAAATGGATCAAATGTTTGAAAGTGGGACTAGGCCTCAGTGCCTAAAGCAAACACTGGTATGTCAGTCCTGAGAAAAACATCCTGTCTGGTTAGGGTCAGCTATTAGTCTCTACAGAACCTCGTGTCAGATGTTACTCACTTCGAAAAAGTATAAAGGACATTTTTGATGTGAAAAAAGGAAAAAGAATATATATGTATATATAAGATAGTTAGGATAGGTACACAGTTACTTTCTCTTAAGTCATTGAGAAGATAGGTTTGCACTTACACTGTTTAGAGAAGATTATCATGTCAGCACCTTGTCCTCTCAATACCTACTGCGAAGACAACAATATGCAATGCATTAATTGTTCTAACTGTTATAATAACCTGTTTTGAAAATGTTTCATTCCTGTTATCTTCTTTCTCAATAAAATTCATTTAAAAAAGAAAAGAACCACCAAAAGCATGTGGACCCTTCCAAAGCAAAGGCACACCAAAATGCAGGAGCTTACCTGATGAGTGCAACTGGGTAGTGAGTGTCCTCGAAAACTCTTTCCATTTTCTGCACCTGCCACTCCTTGAAGGGGACCCGTGATTTCCGAGGCCTGCTCAGCCCTTGATCCCTGGCATCCACAAAAGCCTGCTGGCCCTCAAAAAGCTGAGCAGGCTCCCCCTGCCCGTCATCCGCGTGTGGCCAGGTGTCTCCTCCTCGGCTCACTTCAACCACTTCCGGCGGGTACTGGTGGTCGCTGTGGGCAGAGTGGGCCTCACCGCGGCTGAGAGCTTCTCGAATCGCCCACGGAACCTCGGCTGTTGAGGGGATACCTCATTCCTTCCAGGTCATGTTCTCTTGCACACAATTATCCACATCGAGATGGAAGGAGACGGAGTAGAGGGGTTCGTCCCCCATGGCAGCAAGTCACTAAAAGCCTCAAGGCTTGAGCCTGCGCACACCTAGTGTGCGTGCAGTGTCTCTCAGGAAAAGCCCCGGATAGAGAGGGCGGAGCCTGATGCTAGGCGAGGTTACAAAGATCCTACACTCGATTGGGCAGTGTGGAGTTAGCCGTATTCCAACGAAGGCTCCTATTGGCTGTGTGTTTGATTCCTGTTGCTATGCCAGGTGGTACAGGAAATTGTGGGCGTGGCCAGAAAGAAGGCCACGACTTAGGAGAGTGCTGTTGATGCTGTTCATGCACAGGATGGAGTTTGAACTTCCCACTCAGTCAGCCGAATGCCCCTGTGGATCACAGAGATAATAGAGGAAGGGACTAGAGTTGTGTGCAAGCTGACTGGGAAGTGGGGGCGGGTAAGAACTCACACTGACAGGGCATCTCTTAGGGAAGGCTTAGACACTGTGCCCCATACCCACCAGGCTGCACTGTGTGCACAGAGGAAGGGCTCCGAGGGCAGGTGGCCTCACACCGAGGACCTCCTGGGTCCTGATTCCTGCAGTGAAGCTGAAAGTACAGCCTGCCCTGCTCCCTGAAGATTCCTGGGCATCTGTGGCTACCTGGATGCTGAGAGGTGCTGAGGCCCAATGCCCGTGAGCATCCTGAGCAACTCCACCTGCTGTATGTTTGTGCCGGCAAACCCACTGGCCACATGGAAAGGCCTGCCCATTCCCCAGCCACCCAGGAGCCCTCAGGGCCCAAGCTGCCCTTCTGCTTGCCATGTTGGGGACCATCCAGGAATTCTTTTTCAGCAAGTACATCGCAAGGTAGCTGGGCCTTAGAAACCTCTGTAGCTGAGGAGGATGAACCATGGAAACACAGCTCTGTCCCGAGTACACTAAGAAGCTGGCCTTCTACATAGTTTGCAGGAAAATTGGGGATAGTCAGAGACAACACAGTCTCAGAGACCACAAATATTTGCTTTCTTTGTGGCATGAAAGATCTATAGGACAAAAACGGTATTCCTAGGATTTAGAGTTTGAGCCAGGAAGTGACTCCTTTTTTTCAATAAAAAATGCATTTACTTAGAAACATTAATAATGTCAACAAAAGTTACCGTTTTTTTTTCAATACGTGAGTGGTATTCAGTTAACAGAACAACGATTATTTTGTATAAGCTTCATCAAACGCAACTGAAGATTAAAAACTATCATCCACATTTATAAATAATTGGTGTTGTGCACCAACAAGAACCTGCTTTAAATTTCCATTCTAATTTACAACCTCATACTGTACCAGGCAAGGTTAATGGCTATGGAAAATACCTACGGGATAGGGGCATCTAAAGACGCATTCGGTAATGTGTTAACTATATATAAAAAAGACACTGTACAGTTTAAAACAAACCTTACATAGCCTTGTATTTCATTTTTTTTCTTCAAACAGAGTGAGTTGTGCACAGGGAGATTAAGTGTATTATTGACAAAAGAAGAGTGCTAGAACCAATTTATTCATCATCATCCTCTTGTTCATTCTCATATTCTTCATCATCTTCTTACTCCTCTTCATCCTCCTCCTCTTCCTGCTCTTAATTTTCCTGCTTTTTTCAGCCTTGACAAGTCCCCTTTTTGCTGCATCAGGATTTTCTTAACCTAGTCCAGGAGTGATATTCTTTTCAATCAGCTTAGCAGCCTTCTTCTCATATGGCTGCTTATCATCTGCTGCAGTATTATTCCACATCTCTCCAAGTTTCTTTGTAACATCACCAATGGAGATGCCAGGGTGTTCTACTTTGATTTTTGGAGTACACTCAGAAAAGAATAAGAAAATGGCCAACGTTGGCCTGTGGGGCACACTGTGGTCCTTGGAATTCTTTTTTGTTTCTCCTTTGGGAGGAATATAAGTTTTCATTTCTCTTTCCTAATGAGCCTTGTCTACTTTTGCCATGTCTTCAAACTTTCCTTTTTTATAGCTGACATGGTCTTCCACCTCTCTGAGCACTTCTAAGGAAACTCTGAGAAGTTAACAGAAGCATCTGGGGGCTTCTTGTGTTCCTCTTGGCAGGTTTGCACAAAGAATACATATGATTGCATCTTGCCTCTCGGCTTCTTACAATCTCCTTTACCCATGTTCACTTGTTTTCCCCAGTGAGGCACAGTCGCCCCAGGTCCATCTGGCTCTCCCTTGCCCCTCTACTGTCTCAATGGAGCTGAATGTACTGCAGTGCGTGTCAAGGCAGGGACCCTTGAGAATGATTTTGTGCACAGCACATGCAGTCATCAAGACGCAGAGTGGTGAATCACTTCTCGCATGCTCAATCCTAGGTGCACGTTGGCTCTGGCCTCCTCATGTTGACATTCTTTAAGGAGAATGGTGGATGGTTGTAGTTAATTTAGGAGAAATGAGTTAAAATGAATTCCAGTCTCAATGTTTTCATCAGTGCTTGAATACACTGGCTACAATGCAAGACAGTACTCATTACACAGTGGAGTGGTGCGAGGCTATCACAGGGCTCTTCAAAGCACACACTGGAGTCAGCAGAGTGACGGAGAGTGAGCACTTACACATTTGAAAGTGAGAGACATAAATAAAGAAGCCAAGAAAAAGAAGGATAGAGATAAGATTTAAAAAACATGATGACAAAGTTAAAATGGTGGAGGGGGGTGTTCTCAGAGAATGTCTGGGAAGAGCATAAAAGCCACACTGTCCCCCTTTGCTGGGAACAGCTGTGATGGTGGAGATCACTGGACATGGGTTGTGGGCAGCACAGTGGCTGCTATTTGCACAGCACTGCCTACACCATAATCACCTCAGTCATGAAGGAAAAGAGCAGGGTGTCTACCAAGATGAAGTCTGTGGAGGTTTATGGGAGGGTGAGTGATTAAGGATTCTCAATCTTTCAGAAGTGCTCAAGTGTTCTTGCTGAAGCTTTCTGTGTGCTCGTCTTACATTTAAGGCTGGTATGGACCTCTCTGGCACAGGAGGATAAAAATGAAATTGCCTTAGGTCTGCAGCCTGATCATGGCCTATTCCAGTCATCCTACGTCCATGGGGTCTGGAGGTAGAAATATTGCAAGCTCAAGACCAGACTGAACAATTCAGTGTAACTTAGTCTCATAGTGAAAAAGACAAAGGGTTGAGATGGAGCTCAGAGCAAGACCCTGGGTTCATTTTTCCAAATGATGAGCAAAAGGTGTGGGACCCATTTATTACAATTAAACTAATTATTCAGAATTTCATAATTCTCAGAGGAAGGGCTAACTTGTTTTCAGCCGAGCACTACAGGGGGCACAAGCTGTCTCAGAGCTCTACTTTTGGCCATAAAACAACTGTACTATGTGGTGAGTAGCCTAAGGACTCTTGCAGAGACACAGAGTGGACGGGCCTGGAGATGGCAGCAGGAAGAAGAGGAAATTGGCCCAAGGGCACAGTTGGTCCTCAGTACACACCAGCCCTGATCCTGTGTGGGGACCTGCAGGCTGAAATAGCCACTGGGTGGACAGCAAACATGATGGGGATGCTTTCTTGAAGCGTGTGCCTGGGGGAATTCTGGATATTCTGTGTACAGCTCTAAGCTTGAGATCTGAGGTGCTGAGTGCCTTGTTCAGCCTGAAGTGCTTGGACATCCTCAGGAAGGACAAGGACTTTCTGTCACAGGGCACCAGAGCACACACTTCTGGGCACCTGATGCACCAAGGTCAGAGTGGACATGACCTCTGGCAACCTGGGCACAAGCAGCCATCTCACAGCCTGCATCTGCTGCTCCTGTGGCACTGGCAGAGCTGTGTGGAAGGCTTCCACACCAAAACCCGGCTACAGGCTGAGGGCTGCCACCACCTCGAAGACAGCAGGGTTCTCAGTGAGCAGGAGTTGCTTCACAGGAGCTGGGCCACATTATCTCTCCTAGGACCTCTAGCTGCCCCTCTCAGCCAAGGTCATGTAGAGAATGCGAGTTTGCTGGGTCATGTGCCCTAGACCACCAGGGTGGTCACAGTGTTCCCAGCAAAGAATAGCAGGTCTTTTCTTGTGCTTTCTGAGTATTTCAGTGAGCCAGTTGGGGGAACGCTGCCTGCACGCTTGGTTTTGACAAGAGAATGAGGCTGGAACCTGCATCTGTGCAGGGTAGGAGAGCACAGTGTGGCATCTCAGGTGCAGGGTCACATTCTGCCGTTCTGTGTTGTATAGGTGATTCATTCACAAAAACATTGACTTTCCCAAAAAGTACCAAGGCATTCATTTTCTGCAATTTTGGGTTGTATTGCCCCAATCAGTTGCTTTTCTAGGTAATCCATCCCTAAAGGAGGACAGAATCTAAGTAGTCCAGAATTATATTCTTGGCATAAGCTGTACTTCCAGTCTCAACACTGAGGTGGGAGGATCTCTCCCAATTCCACTCATGCATGGGCTATAGCATGAGTGTGAGGTCAGCCTGAAAAACTATTTCTGTTTTTGAAAGCTTGTCTCTAAAGAACAAGAAAACTAAGTAAAAATATATCCCAAGCTACAGAAAAAATAAAAGTAATACAAGGGAAAGCTTGCAAATGGTATGACTGGGACCAAAACCACCAAAACCCCTGTGCAGGTCACTGTGGCAGAAATGAGCAGAGACGGGGCTGCCCTAGTAACCTGCTTCAGAACTGGACAGCTTTGTCCTAAGGAATCTGAGGCTGGTGCGTTGTTCTTCCCTTTTCCATAATTAGCACAGGTGCTAGGACTTGGCAGCCTATGGAAATGAAAAACAACCCAAGGAAATCTCAGCTTTTGGAAACTGCTCCTGAGCAGAGGGCTCCTGTAATCAATACCCAAAAACTTGAGAAAATAGAACTGATGTACCATTCCTACTCCCTGTATACAATAAAGACAAACCTGATTAGGCAGCCTAAAGGACTGGAGATCTCCAGCACCATATGCTGGGCCTACTCCATCCAGGGAAATACTGAGCTACCACGGAGACCTGGAATTACACATGGCTGTAATCCCAGTGCTGCAGAGCCTGAAAACAGTAGGACCATTAGTGAGTCAAAGCTGAGTAGTGAGACCCTGTATCAAATACATAAAAAACAAACAGCAACAGAAACAGTACTTTTTTTTTGTGGAACCGGGGATTGAACTCAGGCCCTTGCACTTACCAGGGAAGTGCTTATTCCACTGAGTTATCTCCCCTCAGCAATAGAAACAACAACAAAAAAACCCTTCACAGATATGCATGAAAAAAATAGAACTGATGTACCTGTGCTAACCCTGGTATACAACACAGATATGTATGAGTGACACAGGATTTAACTGTACACGTCATATGCCATATAATACAAGCAAGTAAGACACGATCAACATATTGGTGCATGGGCAGAGACACATACACGCATGGCCAATTAGCTGCACTTAGGGACGCCAGGCTGAGAGGCAGGAACACAGGCCCTACCGGTGCTGCACACATACACATGATGGGCACAAGGGCCAGCACTCCTAAACTGCCAGAGGTCTGTCCTGAGGCAGTGTCATGGTGCTGCTGGCCCACTGCTTTTCCTTTTGCCCACACTCCTGCACTCCTCCTGGCCTGGCTCCACCTAAATTTCCAGTGACCCTGTGCACGTTCTGCTTTCTAACATCCAGGCTGGGAATACGGAAGCATCCCAAGCACCCGGGTCAAGAGTCCTCAGAGTAATCAGAAGGGTACTGATGAATATTCATCTCGGGAATATTTGTAGCTGTTCTTAATGAATGGCAGCCGCTTGGGCCACCCTCACAGAACAACTAAAATGAGATAATAGCTGAGGTCAGGTGGAGGACCATGCCTCATAGGCTCAGGATCCCAGAACAACAGCAGGGACATTTATTTAGCCCTCTGCAAAGTTGAAAACTACAAGGTTGCCTAGCAACTAAGAGCCCACAATGTCCAGGCAGGATGTTTTTCTCAAGACTGAGGTAGCTTAACTGCTATAGGAAATGTGGCCTCATTCTGACCTCTCATGTAGGATCACAGCTTGCAGGGCTCCCAACAGACCTGTGTGCACTTGCCACAGGCCGATGGCCAGGCCTGCATCCTCTCAAGTAAAGTTCAGCTATCCTAAAGCACTCCTGGTTCGCTGTCTGCCTCCCAACAGTAGTACCCACTGCTGAACCTCTCTCACCACTCCACTACTCGCCTTCCCACAGCCGAGTCACATCTCAGGGCCAGGCAGGATCGTGCATTTCTTTTTCCCCTAGTTCTTTTTCTACTTCCAGCTTTGAAATATCTGTCTATTAGTCCATCGGTGAAATCGTGGCTATCTCTCTGCTTGGGATCATGGGCGAACACTCCAGGGATGTTTGACACTTGGGAGTATGGAAAGAGGGGAAAGAGGAATCAAAGGAGCCAATGAGAAAATTTTTGGTGTGGGGCACAAGAGAGTTCTATATCCCCTCTGCACTGCTCTTGGAGGCCCTAGTTTTGAAGCGAGCTGTACTTTGCAGGGCTGAAAGCACATCAGTCATGCCTCCAGGGTCTGAATGCCACATCTTCAGTTGCTTGTGTCCCTTGAGTTGAATCCCATATTTGCAAGAGACAACAGCATGCTTTACAGTGGGAGACTCTTTCAGTTCCACTGTGTAAATTTTGGGCATGTCAGATTTGGAAAAGCACAAAGTCTCCTCTTTTAAGTTTTATGCACCAGTAGCCAGATAGTGGTCATTGAGGTGCTACAGAAATGAAATTCATACCTTTGACCTGACAGGTCTGCTGCTCAGCTCTGAGCAACCCATACCTCCGGAATGACGTGAAAGCATGAGTATGCTAAGAAAAATAGAAATTAGGGGGCCAGGGAGATGGCGCAGTGGAATAAGTGCTTCCCTGGCAAGGTCAAGGGCCTGAGTTCAATCCCCTGTTCCACCAAAGTAAATAAATAAATAAATAAATAAATAAATAAATAAATAAATAAAGAAAAAGAAAAAAACCCAAGAAATTACTCATTTCTCAGTGTGTGTCCATTGTAGACAGACCCTACTTCCTGAAAAAGTTAATATAACAGGATGACATAGGCAACATTTCCTCATAAATTGCCTGTTGAAAGACTGGTTTGAAACAGATCTGCTAGATGGAGCCTGTGGTCAAGAACGCTCACTCAGCCTTTTGGAAGGAGGGGGAGAATTGCATGAATTTCAAGCCCGGAAAGTGCAGGCATGAGAGTACTGAATACCTTCAAGAGAGCATCATTGTTTTCCTAGGGGCAAAATGACCCCAGTTTGGGGTAGGAGTGAGTGACTGGTGGCTTCAGGGCCTTCTCTCAGAGTATCGTTTAGGCTGGAGGTGGCAGTAAGTGATGAAGCACTGACAGGCCTGGGGCTCAGGATCCAGGGCCCATGGACCCAACAGGTGACCTGGTCACAGAAAATTCTGTGTGCTCCCTGCAAAGGCACCACCCTGCCCGACGCTTGCATTCCCTCATCTACACAATGAAGAGAGGCCTGGACTTGGGGCAGAAGCACGCATCTCCAACACTTGGGAGGCTGAGGTAGGTAGATTTCTATGAATTGTAAATCAGCCTTCACTACACAGTGAGTTCCAGGCCAATTTGTAATACGTGACCAGAGCACATATGAAAAGAAAAATTGAAGAGAATGTGCTCAATGATTTCGAATGCTCTGTTATATACTTACAGTATTGTTCTACTCACTTCAACCAGTCATCTTCCGGAAGCAACAGCTTCCCAGTCTAAAAAAGCAACATTAAATGAAAAAACTCACTCTCACCTTTGGTGTAGATTTAATGCAAGATTCTGGAACATCTGACTGATCAAAATGACCTTGTATGATTTCCACAAAGGAAAATGAGTGTGAGCCTGGGAAGAAAAAGTCACTCCCTGAAGACAGGATTCACTTTCCTGGGTACCTCTACTGTTTGCCTTCATGGATGGAGTATATAAAGAATCTCAAAGGAGCCCTAAAATCAAAGCAATTTTACACACCATTCTGAGGACAAGGAGTAAGGAGATCCTACTAATGACATCCTACTCAAACAGAGTTGATTCGAAGATTTATAACATCGAGTCAATCTTGGTGAAGAGATGCTTTTCTCTGCTGAGCTAAGTGGCCAGTCCTAAAATTTGCTATTTAAAATTATAATTCAAAATTTAGAACACGAGGCCTGTCTTAGTAGTACACTGATAGAGTTCTTGTTTGTATAGCATGTAGTCCAGGGTTAAATCTCCAATAAAATCTTTAAACATTGCTCTAATATAGTGAAGAGGGAGTTTGATCTGGGCAGAATAGGGCAGCTGTGCTCATGGGACATTTAGAAGACAGGCACCAGGGAGGATCTAATGTCCAGAGCTGAGTATTTGACTCATGGGTACCCACATGCAAAGGCAGACCCTCCTTTAATAACTGAGTTCCTTTCCCATGACAAGGTGCCAGATAGAATTGGTTTGTATATGATGACTTGTGCATAGTAAGCCTATAACAATAGTAACAAGCAAATTATGGTCCAAGCAATCTCCAACAGGTTCACTTAGATTCAATTTGTGTAAGTTATTTGCTAAGCTCCCATGTGTAATAGAACATAATACTCTACTAGCATCCAGCATGATACACACAGCTCACACTACAATACTGCATACAGGAGGTGAGGTGTACAATAAGGACATCCAGCTCTATGAACAAGGTGTACAACAGTATACAGAAAGAGAATCAGAAGGCTGAGCATTGCTTAAACATTTACTTCGTTAAATGCGGAACAGCTAAATATAAATCAAGGCAAATTAAAGTAGAATTCCACAAAGGCCCTTGAAAAGGAGAGCTGCAAGTTCCCCAGCCATTGGCACTGCATACGTCGCAGGTGCAGAGAACCTTCCATCTTGGGAGAAGATCTAACACCTCAGGGCAGGCTCCTAACCCAGAAAGGCACTGCCAGTGCCATTGTTTCAATGCATGGCTCACTGGGGGTATCTCATTGAGCAACCTATTCACACCTTGGGCACCTAAGCAACGGAAAGGCAGAGAGTCACTCAGAGATCACTGAAGACTTAGGACCAGCAGGCCTTTGAGAACAAATAGCGAAGTCCCACATCACACTCAGTCACTATGCTGAACATTGACACCCACAAGTGACAGAGCCAAGAGAAAGACAGCCGAAAAAGTAAGCAAGAGAGCAAAACATGAGCTTCATGGAACACAGCTGTCCTCCCTAGGAACAGGTTCCCACTGTGGCAGGGGCTTTTCCTGAGAATATGTCCATGCCCAGATGACACTTGCAGTCACCACTGTACATTATCTGTGGTCCATTCGCTCAGTTACGCTAGGGATTATGGAGTTGAAGAATCCCCAGTGGACATAAAGGAAACACAATTGAACATTAATATCATTATTTTTTATTTTTTGGCCAGCTCATCTGAACCTAGAGGCAGGATGGAGTGCCATGTGGTGCCAGGAAACTAACCATTGTCCCTGAGCATGTGCCTAAGTATGCCTAAGGGGGTGGTTTAGACCACTCAGCTATCTCTCCGGTCCCAGAACCTTAATATTAATATCAAATAGGGGTCATTGTAAACTCCTCTTGGCACGTAGCGCATCAGTGTTAAAGTCCTCTCCATGGTGACTCAGTGTAGTCCCTTCCCAACAGGAGACCTCATCATCCTTCTGCTGAAATGATATTTTATCCAAGTGTAACTAACCCCACAAAGGTCAGGAAAATAAGTAAGTTTCAAAGCACCCACTTTATGCAAATGTAAGGGCTACAGAGGTAACTACACATGGGAGAAACATGCTTGGCTCTGGGATTCACTGCAAGACAAAACTCCAAGCATGTTCTGCTTCTTCACAGGGACAGCATCCTGGGTGTGCTCAACTTCTGCATCCATGAGGATATGGTCCACGGAATCAGGTGGTGCTATCCAGATCATTGCTTTCCTCTCTTTTCCTCTACTTGGCTCTCCGACTGGTAAACCAACCCTGAGGTCAGAGGGGAAAGTAGACAGTGGTAGGAGACAGAAGAGTCTTCATAAGGATAAACAAACCCCATAAAGTCAAAATCACTCTCAGTGACATTCCATGAGGGAAGCTGTTTCTTTAGGCTCAAGTAGTTTGGAAGGCTGGAGGTGGACATCCAGGCAGAAACACAGCCCTTACTGACCCTGCTCAGGGCTTCCATCCTTAGTACCAGACAGTGAATCTAACTAAGAAAGAAAATGACACCTGCTGTCTCACACCCGTAGTTGGATGTATTTCAAATTATGGCACACACAAGTGCCCCCCAAATAAAGGCTAACATCACCAAATTGCTCCTCCAATTTCTGCACCTGCATACAGTAACCTGTATAGAAATAGCAGGCCTGTCCATGCTAGAGCACTCTCAAAGAACATGCACACAGGAATTCAATGGAGAAAGTTTAAGGCATCAGTTCAAAGCTTGCAGTGTTTCTCTATCATTTGCACCCTGCTCCCCTTAGGAGAAACTCATGCTACACCACAGTTGTTTATATAGCACCATATGCCACTTGCCAAAGCCTACAACCCAGTGTGTCATTCATTCAAATTCTGTCTATTTCAACAAACTTTTCACATGGAGATTGCAATGTATGCAGAGAAATTTAAATTGTGCACTTGTAGGCTCTCCCTGCCCTTAATGTAACTTACAAAAAGGAGAACCTGGACCAGGCAAATAGCTCAACCAATTAAAGTGCCTGCAAGCAGGTGCAGTGGCTGGGGGCTCAATCCCCAGGCCTGCCAGCTGGCCTCAACCCCAGGGTGTGCTGGATCATTGATTGAGACTGGGAGTGGTAGTTCGATCCTGTACTCCTAGCACGTGGGAGGCTGTAAACAGGAGAATCACCATGAGTCTGATGTAGTAGTGATACCCTGAACACCTTGTAGAACCTCCCCTAAAATAAAAAGAAAAAGGAAAACCAGGCAATGAACCTTGCACCCCAAATTGCTTGTCACCCTTGCCTGATTTAGGCATCCGTCCACTCCTTGCTAGCAGAGTCTCTGAGCATTCAGTCTCTCCTCCCAATATCTATGAATTTAGGTCAGGGGTCATGTCAGTGGTAGAGCCCTAGGCTCTGATCTATGTGGTCCTAGGTCCTAGCCCCAGCATCAAAAACAAAACCAGAAGAGAACATGACACAGTCAAAGAAAGGACGTGCGTTCTTACTGAAAATCTTAGGCAACGATTGACATCAATTCTTTTTTTTTTCAAAATTTTATTGATAAACAGATAGCAATGAGACAGTTTCAAATCAAATTGGAAGTACAGTTTCAACAAATAATACACTGCATATATTCTTCTTAGTGGTTAATTGCTGTACAAGATGCGGACTTGTGATCCTATTTACAAACCCCATTAGAACAAATCATTCTATTCATTAAGAGAATGCAACTATATATCTATCCTAACCACTTTGAATACAGATACAAAATGGACATTCATCTGTATACCTCATTTTTTCTAAGTTCCGTTATTGAATATTATAGGTGTGTAAACTCAGCAAAAATATTCTAAAAGAGTCCAGTAGCCCATAATAGCATTGGGTCTTCTGTTTAACTGGCAATGTCAGAAATTATTGACCTGAGTCCCCCACAGATCAACATAACAGCATGGCTTTACTTCCTGTATTTCGTCTTCATACTTTTCTACTGAATGGTTAAGACCAAGGTAAAGCAGGACCTATGCAACAAGAGTTGTAGCTTTTTGGTCTGAGAAGGTCAGTGAAATGCCCTCAGGATTTATCCTGAGATCCTGTACCTCAGATTGTAGAACCTTCATCAATGCAGCCATGTGGATGAGTCACGGCCAATGCTTGGCCAATGTGCTCTCTGTGAAAGACTGAGAGAGTGTCTTCTCCCCATGTGACTCTCCTTAGGCACACTCTATGGATTGACATCAATTCTTACAAGTGAACAGTCTTTTAACCTTGCTTTTCCCTGCACCCATTTTGAGGCTTTCAAGGTCGACTGAGCCCCAGCAGGACTGCACACAGCAGTGCACCCTGAAGTCCCTTCTCTCTCTCTTCATAAGGCAAATCTTGCTTGTCATAGTAACAAAGGAGAAGAAATAAGACCATGTCCACAGCGCCAGGACCCAGCGCTGCCCTGAGGCAGGATGGAAAGTGACTGCACTGTCCTCTGGCTTGTGTGGGACTCACTGCCCTGCACTCTGGACTCAGGCACATTCAGGTCTCTTGCAAATTTCCATCTGTGGAGAGAAAACCGCAGATGCTCCACGGTGAGTGACCTGGATGGAGGACGCAGAGCTGCAGGACTGGAGTAGTACATGCACATTCTGTGCTGGGCTGGGACCTGCATTCAGCCCCTCAGGGCCCACGGATCCTTCTCTGTTTCCCTGAGAATACGGCTCCCATCAGCCATGGTCTGACTTCTTTCCAGTACCTAAGCTCACATGTAGGAGGTATTTGGATGCATTATTTTGAAAACACAAAATGAATGTAGGATTCTATGATAAAAATAGTGCCGTTTTATTCTATGGAACCCGGATAAGAGACTGTGAAGCAAGTCCAAGTTCCTGAATTTGATTACGATTTCACAAAAAAAGTTTAAATAAATCAAGGGAAATATGCAAAGAAGTTCCTAGGAGAATAACAATAGTTCCTATATTGTATATTGTTGTCTTCAATCTTTTTTCTGAGAGGTCAAGATACAGGGAAAAAAATCTCCCAATGACATTAACACAAGTTCAATCTCAATGACCTGACAGAAAGTGGTAGTATAACTACTTTGGAGGCTTCCCAGTTCCCTTCCTTTCTCGACCCTTTCCCTCTCCCTACCCGTTCTTTTCTTTTGATCAAAAACCTATAGCACAGAAGGATCCCATTCCACGGACTCTGAAGCCAAGGAAATTTATTTGAAACAGAAGCCAAAAAATTGTGAAATATAAAAACAGGGATGCTGCCAAATGTAAACACATCTGTCATCCAGCTGACCCAGGCATGATGCTTAAAAGAGCACCTCAGAATGGTAGGAATCATTGGCCAAGCCCGCCCGGTACAGACACAGAAACACCTCTCCCAGGTGAGTAAGCCGAGCTCCGCAACCAGCTTTAGGCAGCAGAAAGAACTCAAAGGGACATTTGTACTAAGAAGGCACGGAGTTGACCAGGAAGCTGGAGAAAACACACTGCAGACAACCACCCACTCACGCACATCCAGACAACTGGGACATCAATCACACCCATGTCTGAACCCCTGTGACACTCTGGGTAATAGCAAGCCTGCTGAGCCCAGAGAGAATGTGGAGCCTTCAGTCACCCTGAGGAGCATGGGCAGTCACCTCACGTCTCTTGGAAAAAGTCTGCGGGAATCAACACATAAACATGGCATTCTATGTTTTAATGATGCCCTTTTGGACCATGTCTCCCAGCACTGGAACCCTACAGGTTACCCACTACATGTCAGGCATGTTCACAGCAGCAACCTCTCCACAGGTGAAAGAGGCACAAGGGCTCTCCGTGCAGGTGAAAGAGGTGGGCCTTAAAAGCTAAGGAACTTCTGACCCCTGCGGCAGCATGGATGCCCTGGGAGGATGCCTGAAGCCCCTAAGCCAGGAACAACAACACTAACTGAATAAGAGGCCACGTAGATCTGCGTCCCATACACTTCCGTCTCAGCGTATAAATGGAGAATCCTGTGGGTTGAGAATGGAGGCCTTGAGGTACATAAGAGGTGTTTCATGAGGGGTTGATTTTGTAAGATGACACGCGTTCTGGAGATCTGATGCATAGCACGGTGGGTACAACTAGCACTGCTCACAACTCTGTCCTTACATGAATCTACATAACACCACTGACATCTGCCTTAAAATTCTGGCAACAGAGTTTAATGGGTGCATCTCATACCACAGAACACAAAGAGAACCAAGTTGCGCACACCAATGCGTTTATGCACTGAATTCCCACAATACCATAGGAATGTGCTGAGCTTGCCCCACACACAGCCATCGAGCCCAGTGCAGAGGAAGACAGTCGAAAACCCTGAGTGTTTTCTGTTCAGGATGAGAAATCGGGCTGCAGGAGAGCGAGAGAGCCACCTGCAAGCATGGCCACAGCCCACTAATGCCTGTGTGCACCCCGGGTCAGCAGCTCTCGTCATAAGTAGGTCCAGGTACTGAGTTTCTTGGAAAACATTTTCCATTTTCTGTACCTGGCACTGGGGGAAGATAATGTCCATTGGTAGCCTCCTGTGTCAGCCTCACCTTCAGCGCCTGGGATCTGCAGGATCCTCCTGGGCTTGGGACACGTGCTTAGGCTCCTGGTCAAAGTGATCCTGCACGCGGTGGACAGTGGCAATCCCCTCGCTCACGTTAAGCCTTATGTTCAGGGTTCTGCTGCCATCCTTGTCTGGGATGTCCTCAGATTGACTGCCGTGAGGCGAGGAGTTCCCTCACTGAAGAAGTGAACCTGGGCTGCTGTGGGGAGTCCATGTGCAGTACCCGCACTGACTTCCAGTTGCCAGAGCTTCAAGCCCAAGTACAACACACCATGGTGGTCACACTTATCTTCCATGGCCGTTGGTTACTAATGTCCACAAGATGTCCCTTGCTGCAAAACTATGTGCAAGCCCAGTGTCTTTGGAGACTGTGTGGTGGGGAGGGGTGGGAGGGTGGAGCCTGGGTTGCCATTGGTTACAGTGATGGTGAATCCCATTTGGAGATCTTACAGCCACAGGAGCTCTGCTGCCCTTTGCTATTGGTTCTCTGCTTACACCCAGGCTGTCAGTGGTGGGTTACAGTTTAGTAAACCTGATGGGACCCGGGATGAAGATGAAACCAGGGCTGAGGAAAAGAGTTCCTGACACAGTTATGGGTCAAGTCTGCATAGGAACCAGATCAGCCAGATAGAAATTTGAATAGAGCCTTTTCTTTACTGAGCTCAGGTCCAGCAGCCACTTCTCACGCAGGACAAGGCTGGTTGGCCCCGAACATAGGTAGCAAGGGGGTATTTATAACAGAAATCACATCCAGTTTGGTAAGCAAATTTGCTATCTAGCACAGAACAACAGAAACCACATTCATTTGACACAGCTGCAAACTGTTTATAGCTAAAAGGTCTTTTACAGCTTAGTGATAAGTGTATATTTTTACAAGATACATCTTAAGCTGACTACGTTACAGGAGATGGTTGGGGAGGGAGTTTGTGTTAGCTTGCTGCCTTGACAAGAAACAGTTATTTATTGTTGAACAGCCTTAAGCCAAAAGGGAGAATACATTTCTTAGAGTAGATAACAGGAAGTATAAGGGGTTTTTACAATTTTTCATGGTTAAGGCGCAAAACTCTGTTAATCCTTTATATTCCCTACTGGTTTTGTCTAGGAATCAAATCTTTGATTTATCTAAACCTCATAACTTGAGTTGTCCAGGGGTGTGAGTGGCTTGTTGTTAGATCTTAATACCTTTAACTCTATTGTCAGGATTTTTTGTTGTAAATACGTCATCAATCAGTACATTATACAAAGTTTGATGAGCAGGACCAAAAGAAATATGATCACGGGCCCAATCAACACAGTTATTAGACTATTTATCCAGGGCGATATTGAAAATAACCCCTCGTTATTACCTTGACGGAAATCTTGAGCTAACTCTTTTTGTATGTTTACTTGATTTTGTATCTGATGGCTGTTATCTGATAGGTTAAAACAGAACACTTCTTTTTAATTTTCCATCCTTGATGGTGAAACAATAGTAAATAATCTGTGGCAGCCCGATTGTTTAATATAGCTTGTCTATATTTATTTTGTTCTGTACTGGGTAGGGCGATGGCTGTTGAAGTGGCATTAAGAGCTTTGGCCACATTACAACCCAATTATTTTATGTGGTATTTTTTGTTATTTTACCAAAGTATAGGATTTTAACATTGAGTATCATAGCATAGGCTTCTGCATCAGACAGGAAAGTGACTTTATCATTACAGTCAGGAGGAAGAGGGATGTTAGAAACTTCTCTCCTCTTGTGGGTGATGATGTTTTTGAATGGTGTAGCATCAAATCATCTTGAGATGGAAGAATTACAGTCAGCCTGCTTAAACAACAGGAGACTTTATCCAGATAAGCTGGGATATGGTTAAAAGTATGTTTATTGTATGTGAAAAACCATCTAGTAGGTGATAAGATATTATCATTTATATATGGATACTTTATAAGACTAGAACAATTTAGAAACCCTGACAATCGGTGACAACTTTTTTTTAGTACAGTTTACAAATTGTACATAAGTTTTATTTAAAGTAACTACAGTCTTAGGGTAACAAAATGTAGGGTACCAGGTGGTACATCACATGAGACAGGTCCCTAATTAGCCAAGAAATAATATGGAGCAGGTTTAGTAACGTGTTTTAAAAAGGTTAAATTTTTAATATTTTTTACAGGCTTGTAAACTGCTCTTAGGCATGAACCAGAACATACTGAAGATTTAAGTTTTGTTCTGAGCAGAAAGTGGACAAATTGAGAGTGTTTGTCATCTTTATCTACATTTTATCATGGGAATTAATTACAGACACAGCAGGTATGGCTGACAGCGCATGAAATTTAGGTATTATATAATGTATAATTAGAACTGAAAAGAAAGTTAGGCCAGGCCTGTATCCTGGCATACTAACTTGACCTTGAGTGGATCGGGCATTTTTTTGATTGACCATCTTGTTGAGTTGTCATCCACTGCAGCTGGCTTAATGTGGGTGTGATGAATCTAGTGTCTCTTTTTAGCTACCTTGACCGAGGTGGGTATGCTCAGGATGACAGGAAAAAGTCTTACCGAGCGAGGTTCCAATGTGGATGGATCCCATTTTTTTATCCACACCAGAGAGCCAGGTTCTGCGGCCAGTGGACAGTGAAGTTGTTCTGGTCTTGAATGTTGATGGTGGAAGAGGGAGTGTATAGACTGTAGAGTGCACTGAAGAGCCTGTAAGGACTTAACAAGTTCCTGATTAGAAATGGATGTCAGGATTTCCTCCCCCAGTTTGGGGATTAAAGGAGGTGTCCGACCATACATAGATTTAAAGGGAGTGATCCTGTGTACATAGGGAGTACAGTGGGCTCTGAATAAAGCAAAAGGAAGGAGACTCACCCAGTTTTAGCCAGTCTCCAACCCTAGTTTTGAAATGTTTTTTTTTAGAGTATGATTTATTTTTTTTACCTGACCTTAACTCTGAGGCCTATATGTACAATGTGGCTTTTATTTTAATTTTAGGGCCTTGGACAGACTTTTGGTGACCTGGGCTATAAAAGCCAGACCATTGTGGGGCCCCATAGTAGTGGGTAGGCCAAATCTGGGAATAATCTCTGTCAATAACTTTTTTGTCAGTATAAGAGCTGACTCTGATCGGGTGGCATAGGTCTCTGTCCATCCAGTAAAGGTATCCACTAAAACAAGGAGGTAGCGATATTCTCCTTTTTTTGGACCCATTTTAGTGAAATCAATTTTTCAGTGTTTCCAGGAGATGTACCTCTAGTGCGCTGTCTAGGTTTAGAAGTGATTTTGTTGGGGCTTATCTGGGCACAGTGGAGACACCGTCAGCTGGTTTTCTTAGTCATTTGATTCAGTTTGGGTATGAAGTAGGATTTCTATTAACAGTTTAGCCAATTTATTTTCTCCCATGTGAGTTTCTTGGTGTATCTGCTGAATGAGCTCTCGGCCTTGTGCTTCAGGAAGGAGAATCCTGCTGTCCAGCAGCATTTGCCAGCCATCTTGTGTTGGCATGGTTTTTAAGTTTTTAGGCAACAAAAGGTCTGTATCAGAGTAAGTGGGCTGATCCAGCACTCTATGTGGCAGGACAGGCAAGAGTGTCTTGAGTGGCCCCACTGCTTTTTGTGTCACTTCCTTGGCTGTGGCATCTGCCAGTGCATTTTCTCGGGCCACTGGAGAGTTTACCTTCGGGTGTCCCTGGCAGAGGATAACTTTCACCTTTTTGGGGAGCCACACGGCTATAAGCAAGTCCAGGATCTCTTGGGCATTTTTGATCTTCTGTCCACCAGTGGTTAATAGACCTCGTTCTTGATAAATAGTTCCATGTATATGGAGGGTAGCAAATGCATGCCTGCTGTCAGTGTAGATGTATACCTGCTTATTTTGTCTCCAGCAGAGGGCCTGGGTTAAGGCAATGAGCTCTGCCTGTTGGGCAGATGTCCCATGTCCCAAGGCTTGGGCCCAGATCACTTGGTCTTCTGTGACCACTGCTGCCCCAGCATAACATACCCCATTTACGACAAAACTGCTTCCATCGGTATACAAGGTAGCATCAGGATCATCCATAGGAATGTCTGTGAGGTTCCCTCTCAGGCTTGTTTTTTATCAATTACCTCAAGATAGTCATGGAGCTGCACCTCATGGTCATCATCTGGTAGCAAGGTGGCTGGGTTTAAGGCTGTAGTGGACAAGAGCTTAATACGGGCCAGGTCTAAGAGCAAAGCTTGATATCTAATAATCCATGCATTTGAGAGCCACCTTTCAGGAGGGCTTCTAAGAAGGCTTTCATGTACATGAGGAGTCATGATTTGGAGCTTGTGGCCAAAAGAGAGCTTAGTAGCTTTCTTTGTCAAAATGGCAGTGGCAACTATGGCTCGCAGGCAGTGAGGTTTGGTCTCTTGGACAGGTATGCTATAGGTTTTCTAGGGCCCAAGTATTGGGTTAGGACCCCTTTAGCAATGCCCTTGCTTTCATGTACATGGAGCTGGAATGGTTTACTCCCATCAGGCAAAGCCAGGGCAGGAGCCAAAGCAAGGGCATTTTTTAGAGCCTCAAAAGTCCCTTGTTTAGATTTACTCCAACAGAGGTTTTATTTTTTATTTTTATTTTTTGTACCTTTTTTTTGTTTACTTTGGAGTCCTTTCCCCCCCATGGCAATCAGAACCTTTGTCATCTTTCTATTTAACTCCCTTTGGTTTTCTCTGTTATTAAAAAAAAATCTCTGCACTATCTGTACCAGCTCTGTCAGTGTATTTTTTTTTTGAAATCGTTTAATCTTCTGCAATTTTTTTTAATGTCTGGGGCCGACTGAGAAACAAAGGCAATATTATAGCGGGGTGATTATCAGGGGCTTCAGGATTTATCCGTGTATATATCCTATAGGCCTTTTGGAGGTGTTCTAAGAATGCCACCAGAGACTCATCTGGTCCCTGACTGACCTCTGTAAGTTCAGACAAATTAGTAAGCTTTTTAGCTGTAGCCCTGATTGCCCCTAAAAGAAGGTGGTGATACTGATTGAAAGCCTCCTTACCTCTATGGGAATTAGAATCTCAATTAGGACTAGTCAAGGGAAGGATTCCTCCAGTCGTAAGGATCTGAGTTTGGTTGGCCATATGGACCCAAAATTAATTTTCGTCCACACCCTCGGATTCACTCCCTCTCTTCAGATGTAAAGAGGGTCTGTGAAAACTCTTGGCAAGCATCCCAAGTGGGCTGATGTGTGAAGAAAACAGATTGCAGAAGAGATATAAGCCCCTGATGGTTCTGAGAGAAAGGGATTCTGGTTTTTTCAGTTATATAAATCACTAGTCCAAAAGGGGACATAAACCATGAAAGGACGGTTATCTCTGCCCAATTGTTCATGGAGAGGAAGTACTGGGGCTGGTGCTGAGGTGGGAAAAAGATCGGGGTCAGATGGTGGGGGCTGAAAAAAGGGCAGTCTGCTACGGGTGTGGGGCAGACTCAGAGGAGTGGAGGAGTCAGGGCTAGCTGAAAAGTTAAGGGAGGGACGGGACAGTTTAGGGGAAGGAGGGGCAGTCGGGATTCAGATGTCAGGGGCAGCACAGGCCCCCTTTTAGGACCCTGAGGACCCGTTTCTGGAGCGGCGGCCTGCACCATCATATCAGAGGTGCGTTGGCATGATGCCCAGGCACGGCTACACGTTTTCTTCCACTTTGGAAGGTCCTGTAATAAATCTATCTATGTTTGAGTATATGGGACTGGATCAGGATGTCCCAGTTTTTTAACTATGACCCTATGTACCGGATAAGCAAGAAATATATTAAAAGAGCCCTCCAGAGGCCATATGGACTCTGATAGTTGGGGCCATTCCAGTTCACACAAAGTGCGGAGAGTCCCCAGGGAGACAAGGTCTCCGTAGTCAGCAGCTCACCATCAGAATTCCTGGAAATGATCAAGAATACATTGCAAAGGCGATACAGAAGCAGAAGCACATTGACCCATGGTTATCAGACAGACAAACGACAATCACCCGAAACACACAAAAACGAAACAGAAACAGACCTGAGACTCCAACCCGTCATCACGGAAAGGAGTCGAGTCTGGAGGCTATCTCTGCATCCAGCAACTCTTAGGACTCTCAGCCAGGGCACCCCGACAGAACAGACACAGATGTCTTATCGGCAAGATCTTTCAGATGGCTCGGTCTAGTCAGTCCGAATGATAGGATTTATGTGTTTTTGGACACCATCCCAGGGCCAGAAATTTCCCCCGGGGAAATGGTTTCCAAAGACTCTGGTTCCTATGATTGATCCCCAATAAAGGGGATCCTGGACGAGCCCCCAAATGTTATGGGTCAACTCTGAATAGGAACCAGATCAGCCAGATTGAAATTTGAATAGATGGGGCTGGTGAGATGGCTCAGTGGTCTAAAGCACCTACTTAGAACAAGCTTAGCAAAGCACAGGGACCGCAGTTCAATCCCCCAGCACCACATGCCTGCCAGCCCCGCCCCCTGGTGGGCTGAGCTGGCCACACACACACACACACACACACACACACACACATAAATAAATAAATAAATAAAATTTAAAAAAAAGAAATTTGAATAGAGCCTTTTATTTACTGAGCTCAGGTCCGTCAGCCACTTCTCTCGCAGGAGAAGGCTGATCGGCCCTGAACGTAGGTAGCAAGGGGGTATTTATAACAGAAATCACATCCAGTTTAGTAAGCAAATTTGTTATCTACACAGAACAACAGAAACTACAATCATTTGACACAGCTGCTAACTGTTTATAACTAAAAGGTCTTTTACAGTTTAGTGATAAGTGTATATTTTTATAAGGTATATCTTAAGCTGACTATGTTGCAGAAGATGGTTGGGGAGGGAGTTTGTGTTAGCTTGCTGCCTTGACAAGAAGCAGTTATTTATTGTTAAACAGCCTTGAACCAAAAGACAGAATACATTTCTTAGAGTAGATAACCGGAAGCACAAGGGGTTTTTACATTTTTTCACACTAAAGGCACAAAACTCCATTAACCCTTTACAATACTGCATATGCAGAGCAGGAGAGCACATCGTGGCCTTCACTTCCTGACTGCACTCTGTGGATTGCAGAGATGACTGAGGAAGGGGTTGTGTTCTCATGTAAGCTCTTTTGGAAGTGGAGGGGAAAGGTCAATAATTGACACTGAGCCTGCGTCAACCCTCGGGAGGCTCTCAGGGAGTCCTGCCCACCCCACGCTTCCTGTAAGGTATTGCATCTTTTAATGTTTTCCTACCTTGGCCTAACTACCTCCATCTTGAGGTGTCCCATGCACTTGAGTCATGAGGATGGCACTTACCCTGCTGCTGGAGAAGTGAAAACACTGAAATCCAAAGATGTTCTCACCTTGACCCAGAGAGATCTATGAATGCACTGATGACAGCCTGTCTTAGGCACGCACACCCAAGAGACAGGTGAAATAGCACTGGGTTTTCATAGCCACACTCCAGCCTCAGATGACCAGAAATGGCAGAGACCATGTCGGCCAATAAAAAGGGACACCTGGAGAGTAGCTCTCCTATCTCTGTTGCATCGTTCACGCAGAACTCCATTACTCACAGTCTCCCTGCTGTCTACTTGTGTGATCAGCTCCAAATGTTACCCAGACCGGAAAGACAAAATGATGGCCCGAGGGACACTCTCCTGGGGAAAGAGTGTGGGCTCTTCAAGGAGCACCTCAGAGAGACAGGAAGTCCACGTGCTCACACTAGGTGCAGACTCTGTTCCTGGCTGGTCACTGATCAGTGGTAATCTCAGTGCGAGAGTACAAGGACATTAAATGTTGGAAAACATGCCGGCCATATGTAATTAGCTTGTGGAGCAGCTTGGCCCATATGGACCAGGTCTTTGTCAGCTATGACACAAATCAGGGCAATAGTGGAGCAGAGAGACCAAGGACATGATTGACAGCTGGGTGATGCAGCTCAGGATGCACCAGCTCTCATCCTGGGTCCCAGACACCCGGTGTGTCAAGCACTCCGTCCATCACCACCAGCCGTGCTTCTGCTTGACCTGTGGCCTCCACTGGGTGACACAGCACACAAAGGGGGCTCACTACCTACTGAGCTAGTGTGGTGGGGTTTGTGAGAGCCCCTGAATGCTCTGATCTTCACAAGTACAACACAAACCATGTGATGCATCAGCTGAGCCCAGAGTGCGCCTCCCTGCACATGCAGCCCTTGGATCCCACTGCCTCAATTGCCTGGATACAGCAGGGATTGGTATTTTCCCTCCGAGACCCTTACAAGGCTGCAGGCTCCCTCTTGCGCCTGGTAGGCTGAAAGCTTTCTTTCATTCTGACTTTTAATGCTGAGGTAGGCTGTATCTATATTATCCAGGATGAACTCTAATTCTCCAGGTAGAACAGGCTGGTCTCAAACTAACTATCCTCCTGCATCAGCTCCCCTGTGCACACCAGTTCCAAGTGTGAGGCATGATCTACAGCATACTCTTAGACCTTTTGACCTAGTGTTACACTAATTAATAGGGACAGCAGTAGGAAACAACAACAATTCATTTCTTCAATTTCCTGTTCTGCTAAGATTTTTAAAAACCATAGAAATTTCTTTCAATGCACATTCAACTGCTAAGATAATGGGTTATGATCCTGTGTCTTTTAAAAAGTCTTTTATTTATTTGGTACATGGTCTCTCTACACAGCTGAGACTCATAGTGATCTTCCAGTACCACGGATCGAACATGGATCCTGCTCTTGCCAGGCAGGTGTTTAGTCAAGAGGCTATTTTCCCAGCCTCATCATGTGCCTTTAAACAACAACTTATAGAGTGTTGAAATGCTCACCACATTCAGGGTTCGATTAGTAATTCAGAACTATTTCCAATGCAATCTTGTCAAAAATTCAAAAGAATGCAAACATCTACACAGAAAATGGAGCACAAATTTGAGTACGAGAAGGCTGTACCATAACACTGTCTCATCCTCTTGACTGAGAAGACACAGGATTTTATTGAGAAAAGCAGCCATGAAATCAAGAGATAAAAAAGAACAACATGAATGCTGTGAAATGTGGACATGTCTGTGATTCAACAGAGCTATTCAAGACACTGAAGAGATACTCACAGAGTGGGAGAAAATATTTGCAAATCACCCATGATACAGAGACACAGAAACACCTCTCAGAGTCAGTGACCATCTCCAACATCCCCACAAACTTTACGGAACTCCAGTGACTTCGTGTATTTGGGACAGAGATCTGCTAGTGTGGTCATATCTTTCCACCTGCACAGGTTCCTAAGGCCCAGAGAGGGCCCTAAGTCCTGGCAGAGAACCAGCTCCTCCATGGTCCGTACCACAGCCACATGTAGGGGTGCATGAGCACAGAGGGTCCCTGGAAAGGCTGTGCAGCAGGCAGGGATTTCCAGGTGTTCAGTGGGATCTCTAGCACAAACACGGAGCAGGTAGACTTGCTTATGTATCTCAAGGGCTTCAGGACAGAGAGCTTCTCAACATCCAGTGAGCCACAAATTCCTGGGGATCTTCAGGGAGCTGGAAGCCTCTGATTTAGTCTCACTGCAAGAAGAGGGAGGCAGCAGGTCCTCGGGTTCACCTGCCCTCTGAGGGATTGCTCTGTGCAGACAGGGTAGCCTGGAGGGTGTGCAGGGAGCAGTGTCCAAGCCTTCCCACAACAGATGCCCCATTAGTGTACTTACACTTCTGCACTTCCCATTCAGCTTGCAGGATACTATGTCCCTTTTCTGCATGATCCTTGGGATTCTGGTGGCAGTGGACTCACCGAGGACCTTTGTGGGCCCTGTCTTGCCCATGGTTCGCTTTTGGGATTGTCTTCTGCTCGGGGCCCTTCTGGACTGCCTGGCCTCAGGGAACCAAGAAAGCCCTGTACCCCAGGTGTGGGTGAGGGGGCTCCTGGTTTGCTACCTTGGAGTGGAGATCAGAGGATGAGTCCTGTGAGCCCTCTGATTGCACATGCCTGGGCCCCTCTTCCTGGAAAGCACCTCCTATTGTGTGTCATAGGAACCAGGCCTCTGTTGTGCATGTCCAGTGGGCACAGGAGGGACTCCATTGCCTGGGACCATCTGACTGGAGTTTGGTTTGCACTAAGGATGCTGTGGTGCTTCACCTGTTTAGAAGCCAGGGAGCTAACGTCAGGCACTGGAGCATATTGTCCCTTAGGCCTGCATTCCACGCTTGGGAGAGACCATACAAGAACAGTGTTTTGGGCAGGGAAGGGGACACCTTGTCAGCCTGTGCCTGAGCAGGGTGTGGAGCTGGTGCTCAAAAGGGTGAGGTGCAGTGGGCGGTGTGCTGTTCTGTTTGCTCAGTGATTTTCTTTGATTCTCATGTCTGACATGGAGGTAGGACCGCGGGCAGCATAGTCCAGCGCCTTCCACTGAGCGAACCTCACAGCCCACAGCATAGAGGAGCAATAAGCACAGGGCTTCTGCTGTGCAAGTCAAAGGGCAGTGCCTGTGAAGTGACATGACATGTTTCTCAGGGTGACAGAAACTCTTCTGTGCTCTAACCCGGTGCCTTTTGTTCCCTCATTGCAGGCCTGGTTCTAGATTCAGAGAGCCAAATATAGGGGAGTCAGAGGGAAACAGTGAACAGAGATGCATCACCTGTTGGCCAGCATGAAGGTGACATCTAGGCGCCCCCACTTCAGAAGCAAGTTCCCCTTCTCTGAGAGCACAGAGGAGATGGGATTTCTCTTGTTTGCGCCAAATGTTGGTGCTTGGCCACCTATGTCTTCTGCCCACTTACATTAGCAATAAAGTAGTGAGTTCTCAGGATGCTTGTTTGTCTCACATTTTGGGGGCTTGTGGAGTAGCAATGTAAATTGATGTGCATATTCCATCCATTCAAGACCATGATGAGGTCTCCTGTCAGGAGAGGACGTCCCCAAGTCAGCATCTAGTGTCTTAGACAGCAGGCTGCTGACACCAGCGCTGAATTCAAATGACCCTTCATTCATTCCCTCTCTCTCAAAACCCACCCATGCATCTGCATCGCCATGCTGCCACTTGGGGACCAGAAGTGAGTACAGGAGAGGCTGGGGCAGGGCTCTGGTGAAAGGACACCATGTGCATAGAGCAGGGACTCTCCCATGCTGAGAAGGTCAGTGGCGAACCTGCACTCTGAGAGCAGCTCCCCAAGAGGCTGTGCCTGGTGAGGAGAATGTGGCAGGTACACAGACATCTGTGCTCCAGGTCTGCTAAGCACCCTCCTAGCTGGGGAGCATGTAGGCTCCTCGGGGCACTTCTGTGGCAGAGGTCCTGCTTCTCCACAAAGACAGAGGAAGCCATCCCTGGGAGCCCAAAGAAGCTGCTGTGTCTTTCTGTCCCATCCCCTACCAGGTGCCAATTCCTCAGCCCAACTGAGGAGCCAAGTCACATTTCTCCCCTTGCACTTTGTGTGCCTGATTCTCTTGCCAGAACTCCACATCTGCTCATTTCCAGTGATTTTTCTATAACAGAATTAATAATATATTTCCTAACCCAGGTGAAGAGAATTCCCATAGGGACCATGGGGAGTAGAAAGTAAGACAAACCAAACTAGCTACAAAACCAAGAATATGATACTGTAACCTTTGCCCTGTGTTCTGGGCATAAAGTGTTCTCTGACATGCTGAGCTGGATGCCAGAGTCATGGGTGAGCCTGGAGAAATGGTCACTTGCAAGGCAGGTGGCATGCTGCTTTGGGCTATGAGACAGGCTCTGAGATGGGCCCTGGTCTTAACCCCCAGTTTGCAAATTGTACCAACTTCAACCCTCACCTGTGGCCTTTAACCCACTCTCTCCCACCACTCCATGCCCTCTGCTCTGAACTCCCACTTCTTCATCCCCCACTCCCCCACTCTCCTACTCTGTGACCCACTCCCACTCCTAGCACACCCACACATGGTTCTTTGCATCTCACTTGCATTAACCAAACTTTCTTCCACACCACTCTTTTCCATTGTCTTTTTTTTTTTTTGGACAGCAGATGCCAAATCCAGATCTTCTATCCTCTATTGCAACCAGATTCTTTCTCTTTTGGGCATGTGGTTGGGTGAACACATACAGGATACTAAAAGTTTAAACTGAGGGCTGCGACAGTCTATAGTGTCTTCCCTAGACTTACACAGCAGAGGAAGTAGATCTCATACTGGTCCTTCAAGTTGTCTTCCCACCTCACTGTCCCTGAAAGGAAAGACACATTCATCACTCATCTACTGTATTCTTTGAGTTATTTCCTCTGTCATCCCAACGTTGCCAAACATATTTGTTCTCCTAAATGCTTTTATGTGGATTTCAATTTGTGAGCATCATTGAAAACCTTTTTGAACCAGATCTTCCCTAGTTCAATTTGACTTCTTCTACAGTCAGACTGTGCCCCAACAGGACTGCATGCAGAGGTTCCCTCTAAAACATAGCCTCCCTAAAAGAAGGAAAAATTTGAACTTTACATATTAAAGACATACCCACACATTGCACATTTATGTAACTACACATTCCCATCTTGGATACCTACTTAGTTTTTGGATCACCCATTCAAAGCAGAGCATGTGAGCCAAGGCAAAGGTAAAGACAACGAATATACACCCACTGCAACTTATCTAGCACAAAGCTTCTGTCTCTGGAAGTGTGTTTTATACTGAGTGCTGAAGCAAGTACATTTTTTTAGATGTACGGACATGTACTTTACTT
>NW_004524895.1:1029282-1033179 GCF_000260255.1 Octodon degus
GCCTGGGCTGGGACTGGTCCCGCTGGCGCAGGGTAGCAGGAAACTCTCCGCACACTCACCGGACCTGGGCTAGGACTGGGTCTGGGGGCTCCCGGAATTTGGCAGAAAATCGTACTCGGCGGGCGGGGTGGGGGAGGCACTGAGGAGTGGTGAGGGGCGGCCCGAGGGGCTGGGAGAGGGTCCGGCCCAAGCTGCGCTTGGGCTGGGACTGGTCCCGCCGGGGTAGGGTAGCAGGAAACTCTCCGCACACTCACCGGACCTGGGCTAGGACTGGGTCTGGGGGCTCCCGGAACTCGGCAGAAAATCGTACTGGGCGGGCCCACATACAGTCATCTTGCAAAATCTTTCCTGCAGAGAGAATACAGTCAATGCACTGGATTGGGCATTATAGTGAAAAGACAAGTAGCAAGTATGTGCTGGCCTTTCTGTTACTTATCAATAGTGCCTGAGAACTGCAAAGTGTCCTAGTGGTTGAGCGAATGCTCACAGTAGTGCTCATCCTGGCTACAGGTGAAGGAGCGTGCAGAACCAGTGGTCATGATCTTCAGTGTGGGAAGCCAGAGAGCCTTGTGCATATCTGCTGGACAAGAGGATGACCAAGCCTCACCCTGCTGAAGCAGGCAGTTCAGACGTGGGTTAGATCAGAAATTTTCCATTTCTGTGCATCTGCCACAACTGGAAAGCAAGCCACGAGTGATTAGCAACCTGTTTGCCCAAGGGTTTTCCATTCTCGAATGTGATAAAATGGATTTTTCCCCAGAATATCACCTCTCCAATAGGTGCAGAGTTGGGGGACAGGGCAGGCACAGGGGCAGTGGCAGTGGCAGTGGAAGTGGCAGTGGCAGGGACAGGGGCAGGAGAAGGGGCAGGGGCAGGGCCAGGGAAGTGCACTGCAGTGACAGGGCATGGGCAGGGTAGGGATAGGGGAGGACCAGGGATAGGAGCAGGACAGGGACAGTGTAGGGGTATGGCAGGGCCAGGGATAGGAGCAGGGCAGGGGCAGGGCAGCACAGAATAGGGCAGTGCTGGACGAGGCAGCATTGGGCAGGCATGGGACAAGCAGGGTGAGACCTCTCCTCCGGGCTGGCAAGGAGGGCAGGTAGTGACCTGGAAATGAGCCTGACCACCTGAGGCCAGATGTGCCCAGGGAAAGCCCCTGAACTTATCAGCAAGGCGGGCTCTGGGTTTCCTGGAAGACTGTTCCAAGCTCCTGAAGCTCCAACTGCATGAAGTTGCATTAGATTCAAGTTTGTCTTTGCCGAGGCTGTCACCCAAAGGCAGGCAGGAGGGCAGGCACAGGCCACAGCTGTTGCTGCTGGGACCCGGCTCCCCGACATCATCTTCCCCCTTCCTGTCACCTCTCGCCTTCATGGCCCACAAGTGTGGGCTCTCCTGCCTGTGATGCTACAGGTCACCTCCCCGCTGCTTGCAAAATAAGTCTTTGTTGCTCCTTGCCTGAAGTGGCTACCTTCTGAGACTGGTGCACCCAGAACAGGGTGCGCATAACTCTCCCCATTGCAGGGCCCTGACTGAGAAAAATAGGGGCCCTAGCTGAGGTCCGCCAGTTCCTGGACCAGAACCCTCTAGAACCTGGAGATGTTGAGCACTGTGGGAGGGCCCGAGATGCTCCTTATCTTCCTATTGGTCACTGGGGCAAGGGGTGTACGGTCTTATCACTGGGAACATTGGAGGGTGAGTGGCCCACGCCATGACAGTTGGGGGCCGTGATTCCATGGAGCACAGACACCAAGCAAGCCAAAAGGGCCTCGGGCAGAAGAGAAGCTCAAATGCAGACCATGGACAGGAAAGGATGCGTATTGGCCCTCAGTGGGCCAGTGCTCCTGGAATCCCAAAGATGATGTAGGAAGTCCTGTAGTGTCGTGCAAGCTGATTGGGAAGTGAGGAAGGGTAAAGACTCATATTGACAGGCCGTCTCTTGTAGGAAGGCTTGGACACTGTTCCCTGCACACCCTCCTGGCTTCACTGTCTGCACAGAGCAAGCCCTCTGATGGCAGTTGACCCCGAGGACCTGCTGGTTCCTGCTTCCTGAAGCAAGACTAAAGCAGAGCCTTCCAACCCTCCTGAAGATCCCAGGCATTTGTGGCTCTCTGCATGCTGAGAGTGGCTGAGCCCCAATGCTCTTGAGTGTCTTGCGAAAGTCTACCTGCTCCGTGTTGGTGCCAGAGACCCCGCTGACCACCTGGAAAGCCCTGCCCACTGCTCAGTCTATCCGGGGGCCCTCTGTGGGCCTGTACATGTTGCTGTGGTGTCGACCATGGAGGAGCTGGTTCTCTGCCAGGACTTAGGGCCCTCTCTGGGCCTTAGGAACCTGTGCAGGTGCAAAGACAGACAACGGTTGCACAGCACTGTCCCAAGTACACAAAGTCACTGGTCTTCCAACAGTTTGTGGGGAGGTTGGGGATGGTCACTGACTCTGAGAGGTGTTTCTGTGTCTCTGTATCATAGGTGATTTGCAAATATTTTCTCCCACTCTGTGGGTATCTCTTCAGTGTCTTGAATAGCTCTGTTGACTCACAGACATGTCCACATTTCACAGCATTAGTTTTGTTGTTTTCTATCTCTTGATTTCATGGTTGCTTTTGTCAATAAAATCATGTGTCTTCTCAGTCAAAAGGATGAGACAGTGTTATGCTACAGCCTTCCTGTACTCAAATTTGTGCTACAATTTCCATGTAGATGTTTGCATTCTTTTGAAATTTTGGAAATGATGCATTGAAAATCGTTCAGAATTGCTAATCCCACCTTGAATTTGGGGGGCATTTCAACACTTTAAACTATAGATCATTGTTTACTGCACAAGATGGGGTTGGGGCGATAACTCAGTTGTCTAAGCACCTGCCTGGCAAATGCAAAGACCCATGTTCGATCCCTGCCACTGGAAGATCACAATGAGTTTCAGCTACATAGAACGGTGAGGTACAAAACAAACCAATAAAGATGTTTTCAGAGGCATGAGATCATCACTCTTCTCATAGCAGTTGAATGTGCACTGAAATACATTTCTATGCTTTTGAAATTGCTATACTAAGATAACTAAATGTGTAACATGGAGGTTTGTGAAGTCTCTTGTGATTATATTTGAAATTAGGGCTCTGTAGTTTGTGTTGGTATATAGACTTCTCAGCTGGATTATATATAGTGAAACTTTCATTCACAATACACGTGTGGATTATGCTTAATAGTAAAAATTAAAATGGGCCCATTTACTTCAAAATGCCACAGTTCGATCCTTTGGAAATGTACACTAATCATTTACTGTATACAGTATCTTGACTTTGAGTACACCTCCCTGTTTGGGAGCGAAGATAAATCAGCTTTAATTAAGTTCAAATAGGTTCTTATTTTATTTTTATAAGGAATAACCTTTTGTGATATGTTGGTATAAATGTGCTTTTTATATTCTGGAAGCACAAGAAAATGTATACCTATACTCTCACTTCATCAGATCTCATCACAGAAATCAAAGCAGAACTTAAAATCAAGCAAAGAAACACACAATTTTTTCAACATGGTGTCTTTTTACTTGGAAATATGGAGAAATATATGCATGGTGCTATGCAGAGTGACTGCAAATCCAAAACCCAGGGTAGAGTGCATCTGTTATATTTCCTTCATCCAGAACTCTGCACGGGAGCACTTGTGAGGAAGGACTCAGGGAGTCCTTTGTGGTGCTGAAACCTGCGTGCTGTGTTCTCCCTTGGCTTGTGCGTGGTCTACCTCTTTCTCCTGTATTGCCCGAATTAGGGACTGCTTTGACAGTAATGGTAACTTGGAGCCACGGTCAAGAGAATCAGGAGCTCTCTTGCTTTGGGATTCTTATACATAACTTGTGTAAATTTACTTTGTCATAGACTGTTGCATTCTTTTCTTTTCTTT
>NW_004524895.1:1034264-1035793 GCF_000260255.1 Octodon degus
TTCTGAAAGATAAATGCTGTAGAACTAATCAGTCAAAATTTAAATTTCAGGAAAAACACATCCTAGAGCACATTTGTTTAGGCAGTAGGACAGTTTCAATAATTCATACGTTGCATATTGTTGTCTTCTTAGTGGTTATTCATAGTACAAGATGCAGACCTGATATCCTGTCCAGAGACAATACTACAACAACTCTTTCCATTCATTGAATTAAGAAAAAGTAGCTAAAAAAGAAAAAGTGCTGTATATGTATCATAAGTATTATGAATATACAGATACACAATGGTCTTTTGTTTGTATCCCCTTTTTGATTAGTTTTGTCAGAGATGGGTATTCCATTGTCATTTAATTATTGTAGGTGTGTGAATTCAGCAAAATATTCCAATACAGTTCAGCAGTCCATAATAGTCGTGGGTTTTCAATGGATTCTGAATATGGGTGGCTTGTCATGACATGGCAGTTACTGCTATGATGTCTCTCGGGTAGGTGGATGTTCAATAAGAAAGGGGTGGTGAATGAAAGCTGGATTCCTTTTTTCAAGTGACTATTGTTTCAACAATAACATAGATGGGTTCTCCGTGTTGTTTTAGTTTGTTTTTTTGCAAATGTCGAACATTGTTACTTGCATTTATGGGCCATTTTCAAATTTTCACTTGAGAAGTACCTATACCTTTCAAATGGCCATTCTTGGATTGTATTTTTTCATTTCAGAGATCTAAAGTTTTTAAGTCTTTGAATACTTTATTCTCCATTGTGGTCTGAGCAGTAGTAGATGAAAATATTTTTTCCAATTCTGTAGTCCATCTCTTCACTATGTTGTTTCTTTTGCTGCACTGAAGCACCCGAGATTGAAATGATCACCTTTGCTGGTTGCTGTTTTGAATTCATTTTGTTGTGTTTTATCAGTTGATGCTTGTAATTCATGCAGTTGACGGTCCTCTTGAGGAGTGGTTACATGTGCACATGACAGCTTCTTTTTTCTTTTAACATTCCCTTTTCTTTCCCTCTCCCATCCCCTCCCTGTCTGGTTCCCAACTCACGTGTGTCATATCCGTTATGATTTCTTGTGCACACGGAAATCATAGGATTTACATTGGTTGGGGTGATTAGGGTCCTGCTCATGGGATAATCCTATTTCTCTCATTTTCCCTTCACCTTTCCTCCACTCCTCTTCTTGTTCCCTTGGACCAATTCCACCTGGACAGGATCTGTCCTCCTCTCTTTCTATCTACCTTTTATCATTTTCATTATTTGTCTTTTGCCTCACTCAAATAAGGGATACAGCGTGTTATTAATGCTTTCATTTGTGATTCATTTCACCCAAAACTCTGTGGACTCAGTGCATCCTTTTATCTGCAGAAGCTTCAAGTTTCATATTCTGCATAGCGCAACAGGATCCCCTTATAGGTTTACACCCCATGTTGTATATCCAATCCTCTGTTGGTGGGTATACAGGCTACATCCAGGGCATTGCTATTCCTAACTGTGCTGCTGTAAACGCTGTTCTGCACATACAGCTTCAGCAGGAT
>NW_004524895.1:1043360-1061049 GCF_000260255.1 Octodon degus
GTCAAATAGACAGAATTTGAATGAATGGGACACTGGGTTGTAGGCTTTGGCAAGTGCCCTAAGGTGTGAAATAAGCAACTGTAGTGTGGTATGAATGTCCGCTAAGGGGAGCAGGGTGCAAATGATAGAGAAACACTGCAAGCATTCAAATGATGGCTTAAAGTTTCACCACTGAATTCCTAAGTGCATGTTCTTTGAGAACGCTGTAGCAAGGACTGGTATCCTTTTTCTTTACGGGGTACTACATGCAGGTGGTGGAATTACAGGAGCAATTTGGTGTTGTTAGCCTTTATTTGGGGGACACTTGTGTGAGAGGAAGTGTCATTTTCTGTCCTATGATTAGTTTCATTTTCCGGTGCAAAGAATGGAATTCATGAGCAGGGTCAGTAAGTGCTGTGTTCCTGCGTGGATATCCACTCCCAGGCCCCTAAGGTATTTGTGCATGAAGTAGCACCTTCCCCCATGAAATCTCAGTGGCAGTGTTATAGGAAGTCACATAGTAGGTTTTTCCTTTATGATCACACTTGTGTCTCCTAACCCTGTCTACTTTGCCCTCTGACCTCAGGTTTGGTTCAACAATCGGAGAGCCAAGTACAGGAAAAGTCAGAGGAAAGCACTGCTCCGGATCACATCACCCGATTCCCTGCACCAGGTTCTCATGAATGAGGAGGCAGAGCTGTTCTAGGACACTGTCCTTTTTGAGGAAGCAGATCTTGGTTGGAGTTTTGTGTTGCCGTGAATCCCAGGGCCTAGCATGTTTCTCCCTTGTGTAGTTACCTCCATAGCACTAACCTTTGCAATAAAGTGGGTGTTTCCAAACTTACGTATTTTCCCGTCCTTTGTGGGTTTAGTTACACGTGGATAAAAAGTCATTTCAGCAGAAGGATGATGAGGGCACCTGCTGGGAAGGGATTGCATTGAGTCAACACCACGTGACCTTGGATATCTTTTTCGAAGTGCCATGGTGAGTTTTTAGGGATCCCTTTTCACATTGATGTTAATAATCAGTTCTCTCTCCTTTAGTATCACCTGTGGATTGCTCCACTTCACAGTCACGAGGGAAGCTGAGCACACGGGACACTGACAATGTACACGAGGAAGTGCAGACGCCCTCTGTGATGGACATGACCTCAGGGATAGGTCATCGTCACAGTGGGAACTTGTTCCCAGGGAGGAGAGCTGTATCCCATGGAGTGCATGCTGGGCTCCCTGGTGATTTCCAGTGCTGTTTACCTCTTGGTTTTGTCTCTCATGTTTTGCAAAAGTCAGCAGAGTGACTGTGTGTTGCATGTGCTTTTTGCTATTTGTTCTCAAAGGACTGTTTCCTGTAAGTCTATCAGTGTTCTCTGAGTGATTCTTTGGCCTTCAGGTTCTCAGGTGCCAGATCTGACAATATCTTGTAAAATCAGCTACTGTCCCAGGGAGCTACTTCGATACAATGGCACTGGCACAGGCTTTCTGGGCGAGGCGCCTTCCCTGAGGGTGTCAGATTGTCTTTCGGGATGGAAGGGTCTCTGCACCTGCGAGGTAAGCAGCGCCATGGGTGGCAAAATTTGAGGCTGTCCTTCTCAAAGTCCCTGGCACTGGAATTCACCTGGTGGGGTTCTCCTTTACTTTGACTTTGAAATCCTTGCTTCTTCAGAAATCTCCACACTAGGGGCCAGGGAGATGACTCAGTAGATTAAGCCCTTCCCTGGCAAGCACGAGAGCCTGAGTTCCATCCCCGGTTCCCCCCCCCCAAAAAAAAAAAATCTCCGCACTGATTTCCATAGTGTTTGTACCAGTCTGCATTCCCACCAACAGTATTGAAGGGATCCTGCTCCCTACAGCCCCTCCAGCATTTCTTATTAGTTGACTCCTTGATGATAGCCATTCCTTCTGGGGTGAGAAGGAATCTCAGGGGTGTTGTAACTTGCATTGATCACATGGCCAATGCTGTTGAACATTCTTTCAGGTATTTGCCTGCTGTTTGAATTTGAATTTCTTCATCTGAGAAGCATATATTCATGTCAGATGCCTATTTTTGGATTGGGTCTTTGAATTTTTGGAGCCTGGGTTTTTCATTATTTATATGTACTTGACAGAAGGCCTTTGCGACAGGAACGTGTTTCTTATGGGAGATATTGGGCTGAAGTTCAGAGATCACTGGAGCCAGTGTGTGCCATAGCAGACCTTGGTGAACATCCCGTATGCTGTCTTCATTTCTTTTTGTCAGATGCATTCTGGCCATGGAGTACATGGTGGTCTTGAATTCACCATGAGCCATGCTGGCCTGGCACTCATGGAGACCATCCTGCCTCAGCCTCCTGAGTCTTGAGATTCCAGGCTTGTGCCCCAACCCCAGGCCTCACTTCATTGTATAGATGGGGGAATGCAAGCCTAGAGCAGGGTGGTGCCTTGGCATATGAAACACAGCATGCAGTGTGAGCAAGGCCGTCTCTCCCTGACCATGCAGTGCACTGGACCCTTGATCATCTGCCTTGGGACACACGCACTGGCCCTGTTCAGCTCTTCTGCGCTTACTGTCTCCTCAATCCTGCACAAGACCTCCTAGAAGGAACTCAAGCCTCCAGGCCCTCTCGCCTGCCACATGCTGCCGTCATTTACCTCTAGGGTAAACAATCACCTTCCCCTGTATTTGTTCAGTGCTCACATGTCTGCGCTCACAGGGCTGGGAGCTTCATGCAATTTCCTTCTCCTTCCAGGAGGTTGAGTGTGCTTTCTCCATTAGGTCCCCTCCTCCCACATCTTCATGCAAATCCCAGAGCTTCCCTCCATGGTGGCAGGAAGCTCTTCCCTCCAGCCGTGCAGCTCTCCTGCCCAGTTGCCTGCACTATGGTATACTGTATATGCTTTGGGACATGGTTTCCCTGCGGCATTCAGGCTGATACTGAAGCGAGGTGTAGTTCAGGCTGATCTAGAACTGAAGGAGGTCTTTCTGCCTCAGCATCTTGAGTGCTGGCACTACATGGGTCAACTGCCAGGCCAGCCACCTGAGCGTTCTTCTGCACAGTGTGACCTGCACAGTGCTCATTTTCTTCCACCTGCCCTGGCTTCTGTGCATCCACTTCACCTACCTCTACACCCTGGCCTCCATGACAAGCTTGTAGTTTGAATTCCTTGAAAGCCGTCTCGTACTGAATAAGCTGTCACCCTGGGCTCAGCAGCACTGCAAGGCACACAAAGTTATCTTAAAAGGCCCTCACTCTCTTAATGTCAGGTCCTGTGGTAATCCAGGGTAAATAGCATCACTGAGAAATATGCATCCTTAGCACCCATGTTCTCACCTCCTATGCCTAGGACTTGGCTCCAGGAAAAGGCTTTTAGAATCCCTCCCACCCATTCCCTTAGATTAGTCCATCTTCAGCCAGCCCAGCCATCTCTGGTGAACGATCCCTGCCAGCATGAGCTGTATGCTGTAATTAAAAGAGCATCCTAATGCTGAATGATGCATTTGAAGATTTGCAGGCCTATTCCTTTGTTTGAGAATTTTAACTCTAGTGTATCACAGGCTTGATGGACTCTGAGCTTTTCCAAAGAAATAAGGCATCAGATCGTGAAACATCAGGTTTTTCATTTAAGAAAAGTCATGTTAAATGTGGACAGTGGATCACGTGGATATATTTTATGTAAAACCAGTGGTTCTATTATTTCAGAAAAATCAAGTGTGTATGAATGAGCTTTGGCAAATCCTTTCTCTCATTTTTATATATTTTCTCGGTCTCTGTCTCTCACTGTCACTGTCTCTGTCTCTCAGTCTCTCTCTCTCCTCTTCTATCCCTCTCCTCTCCCATCTTCTCTCTTCCCCTCCCCTCCCACCTCTCTATTGCAAGAGAGGACTTCACTATGTATTTCCAGGGTGCATTAGACTCCACATAGTGGCCTTCATCCTGAAGTGAACATCCTGCCTCAGCCTCATCAGTGCTGCCATTACTGGTTTGCCCCACCATGCTGTGCTTTTGGTAATATTTCCAACAGAAAGGCGTTAACAGAAAACCTCTCTATTGTAATACCATATACTTGGGAGGCTGAGGCAGGACAACCACCTATTTCAAAAATCAAAGGGAGCAACCAAGGGACAGAGGGAGACAAATCATTTTTTCGTTAGCCTGATGTAAATGCCACCTTTGCAAGCGTTGTTTCTCTATGTACCAAATGGATTGCAGTTGGTGCCTCAGGTCTAAAGGGAAGAACTCAGCTCCTGCCCCTCTGATAGGCACAGTGCTCCTCTTGCTCTCTTCCCTGGGAGCATCCCACATTGTTTTATCTGAAATCAAGGCAAACCAGGAAGCAAGGCAGGTGCAGGCACCAAAGAGAAGTGGGTTTGCAGTGATTGGGGAAATGGAAGCCCAGCGCAGAACAATGAAAGAATCATTTAGGTGGAACCTATCCATTTCACAAAGGAATGAGGTCCTTGGGGTGCTAAGGGTTCCAGGGATCAGTGAGCTTCTGATCACTACCCTCTCTGCCATACCAGGCTGTGCCATTGCCCTGGAAGGTGCTTCGCTGTCATGCAGAGGACTGAGAAGGGGATCTGAGTGGTAGAAATGAGGATTGGAGAGTAGAGTTCAAGGAGACTCGTGGAGGCTGTGCCCATTTGCAGCAGATATATATTCCGGTGATAGTCACAATCCTTGCAAGCCTAAATGCATTTCATGATTAAATTCTTCTGAAACCATTTCTACTCTCAAAAGCTGAACTATGTAATTTACAAATAATTTCTTTATGAGTACTTCTTCATGGATCCAGACTTGTGATCCACAGTTGCCTGGAGAGTGCTGGGGGAAGAGGGATGAACAGGTGCAGCCTGGGCCTTTCAGGAGCAGGGAACCTGCTCTGCAGGGTACTGCGGTGATGGAGGCCTGACAGGGAACAGAGATCCTGGCCAGATTTCTTCATTAGTTTGTCTGGAATCCCACATGGCACCTTTCTTTTGACTAAGGCAAAGCACAAACCAAGTGAAAATGAAAAGCTGGAATGAGAGGGGCAGATGCCTCTCTTCCACATGAGAAGGGATTCAGGGGGATCAGGGCAAGGTGAGAGGGGAGGCCATGGGGAATATGGCAGATGGAAGGTGTGCCACATAGAAGGTCCTAATCACATCAGTGAACCTGGACATCATATGCCATGGACATGAGCTAACATTGGTAATACTAATACCAGATCAAGTGTATTCCTACACCTGTAATCCCTGCCCAATGGAGGATGAGGCAGGTGGATCAGCAGGACTTTCAGGCCCGCCAAGGCTATAATGTGAGTGCTTGGCCAGCCTGAAGTGCATGGGGGAAGCTCTGTGTCGCAAAGAGAGGAAATCAAAAGCTTCAACATGAATGAAAGGGAAAGAGCGACCTGGTGGAGAACGGAAGGAGGGGCAACAATGACGTGGCCTGCGCTGGGTTGTGCATGGTGAGGCCTCAGTGGACACTGCTCAAGGCTGCAATTTCCTCCAGGATTGTGCTACCCTTTGGAAAACTGGGCTTCCCAGGAGATCCGGGAAGGAGAGCTATGCTACAGGAAACACCCTTCAAGGTGTGCCCGTGTGGGTACTGAGGGTGGGTACGTTTCCTAGAGGTAAAAAGACCCTGGTGGCAGGACTTGAGGGACAGATTGGAGTCACTCAGCCTGGCAAGGACCCCAGGCCCTGGGCCTTCTCCCTAGGTCTGCTCAGTGTAGGTGCATACTGTGTGGTGGGTAAAGCGGGTTGCACTGCAGAGACTGACCGGTCTCTTCCTTCAGTCTGGGTATTGCCAGGAGCAGGGACACTCTGCTAGGAAAAGGAGCAGGAAATGGGGCATTGTCCCATGGTTGCTGCCAACCTTTGCCTGGGAACTCATGCATGTCTCAGCTTCCGAGTGAAGAAATGAACTGGGAGCCCTACAGGACTCATCACAGTGTGTGCTCTGCGTGGGAATGGTTCATGCACTGTCCCCAAGGCCTCTACCTTCATAGTTCACTCCTTTAATGCATCTGCCCATAAATATGTGTAATACCTGACGTGCTGAACACTCTCATAAGGTAGGTCCATGGTATTGAATTTACACTTTTCTCAGGGCAGCGGAATCCAACATGACTTCCCACAGAAGTGTTACAGAATCAGCACCATTGTTGGAATTCAACTAACTGTGCTTGTGTTTAATTTGGTGAACGGAATAATGTCGCGGTTTGCACCTTCAAGTTGGTTTTCCAATAGTAATCCACATTCATTTTGGCCCTGACATGTTTCCCCAAGGTGGGGTTTCCTATTCCTGTCCCCTGCTCTCTCAAACCCTGAAAAGGAAGCTGCCTTTACAGATGTCCTAAAGGCAATGAGAACAGGTTAGTGTGAATGTGACTAGGGAAATGTCTGGAGGTCTTGAGGTAGGTTCCAGAGTGGCTTTCCTGGGGAATCCTTTTCAGGGCCACTACCTGGTACTGTGACTTCAGTAACACTCGAGGTACTGAAATCTCTTTCCCTAGGGGCATGAAACAGAAAAGGTGAGGCCAGTGAGGAAGTTCTGGGTGAGAGGAATAGTATGGATGAACAGATGATGTGGCTCAGTCCTCCCTCCCTGTCGCCTCAGCCCATGTTCTGTAACTGCTACTTGCAGGCTTGTGCTAAACATAGGGTTTCTCTTGGCAGAATTTAAGGGGAGCTCAAAGAAGCCTTGGGGTTTTAGGTTTGATTTTTTATTTTTTTTTTGGTGACTTATTTTTGGATGGTAGGGATTGAGTACAATGTCTCAGCCACAGCGGGCTAGCTCTAACTCTGGGCAACAAAACCAGACATCCCTTTTCAAAATCTTTGACCCAAGGCCTCAAAAATAGACAAGCTGGTCTCAATGTTGGGAGTGTTTTTGCCTCAGCCTAGAGATGCCCAAGGAGTACCTAGGTGTGCCACTCTACTCAGTGTGATGAATACCATCAATATGTTATCATGATTTACACTCAGAGTCTGACCATGTATATCATGCAGGTCATGATCTCAGTGTATAATGCATGCTTGCCTTGAACACTGGACAAATGGCCCAGAAGAAGCTAAGTAGATGGAAGGTTCTGCTTTATAGAACACTGCTGGGCAGTGGGGAGCAGCTAGGCATGGAAGACAGGGCGGCTGTCCTCAAAGTGGTGGGCGCAGGCACAGAGGTGAAGTGGATGTGCAGCAGGATGTGTGAAGTCCTGTATCCCAGGGAAACAGTCCCATACCACGTCCCTCACACTGCGCCATCCAGCACATGAGCCCACCTCACAGTTGGGGGAGCAGAGAGGATGGGGGTGGGGCTGCAGTGCACATCCAGAGCCTGAGCATTTCTGGAGCTTGCTCAGTAGAGCTCACAGGGTCCTCAGCTTGGCCAGTGTGTTCTGGGTAGAAAGCACAGAGTCCTTGAGCTGGGCCAAAACAAAGCTACACCTGTGCACAATTTCAGTTGAAAATCACAGACACTGCAGCTGCATGGGGCCAGTGTAACCCGGCCAGCTATGTGCAAGGAGCAGCTGGACGCAGACAGTGGAGGTTGACTGAGCCCAGCATCTAGCTGTGTGACACACAGCATGAGTTCATGCAGAGGCTACCAATGGAGCTTTTTTTAAAATTATTTTATTGAGAAACAAATATCAAAGAGACAGTTTCACAACCGATTACTGGCATATTTTCAATAATTAATACATTGCATATTATTGTCTTAGTGGTTATTCAGTGTACAACATGCAGACATTATATCCTGTTTACAAACACTATTATAACAAACCTCTCCATTCATTGAATTAAGAGAATGGAGCTATATATCTATCCTATTTTGAGTATACAAATATAAAAGGGTCGTTTATTTCTATCCCACTTTTTTGGTTAATGTTGTCAGAAAAGGGCATTTCATTGTTATTTAAATATTGTAGGTACTTGAATTCAGCAGAATCTCCCAATATAGTCCAGTAGTCCATAATAGTAGTGGGTTTCCTGTAAGACTGGCAATGTCCAAAGTTGTTGACTTGAGCTTTTTACAGCTCAGTATATTAATGTGGCTTTACTGTTTTTTTTTACATTCTTCTTAGTGGTTAATTGCTGTACAAGATGCGGACCTGACATCCCATTTACAAACACCATCAGAACAAATCATTCTATGCATTAAAAGAATGTAACTACATATCTATCCCAACCACCCTGAATACACAGATACAAAATGGACACTCATCTGCATACCCCTTTTTTGTTAAGTTCCGTTATTTGAATATTATAGGTGTGTAAACTCAGCAAAATATTCTAAAAGAGTCCAGCATCCCACAATAGCATTGGGTCCTCCGCTTAACTGGCAATGCCAGAAATTGTTGACCTGAGTCCCCCACAGCTCAACATAACAATCCGATGGAGCTTTAACTTTTGCTCTAAAATGTCTGAAAGTTTGCCTGTCTGTGAGTCTGCTCTTCCAATGTGACCACAAGGTGGCAATAGCGCAGAGAAGTGTGACTTGGGCAGGGCTCTGAGACCCTGGAATGAGGCAACAACCTTCAGAACTTGAGCCTGCCCACAACCAGGACAAGTTCTTTCCAGGGATGCAAGGATGCTTCAACACATGCAAATCTATACATGGAATGCACTAAATCAATAGAGCCAAAACCAAAGTCCACATCACCATCTTAACAAATGCTGAAAAGTCTTTTGACAAAGTCCTATAGCACATTGGAATAGGGGGCCTATACCTCAGTCAGATTAAAATCATCTATGAGAAACCAACAGCCAACTTCATTCTAAACAGAGAACAATTCAAACCTTTTACTCTGAAATCCCAAAGAAGTCACGGATGTCCACTACCATCACTCCTGTTCATCATAGTTCTGGAAAAATTATGAGAGCCGTTAGACAAGATAGAGAAATAAAAGGAAAAGGAATAGGTAAGGAACAAGTTAAGTTACCCTTATTTACAGACAACATGATAATCCAACTGGACATGACACTGAAGAGATAATCCCAGCACTCTGGGAGGGAGAGGCAGGAAGATCTCAATATCAAGCAGGGTTTCCCTTTCACAGTAGGCTTCTCCTCCAAAGTTCGCATCACTGATACTCCAAGCAAGTCAAAGCTGGTGCTTGAGAGCTGCTCAGGGCCCTCATCGCCCCCTAGCGGCTGGGTGCAGCACACACATCATCCCTACAGTCAGGGGCACCCAGCTTTCTGACCTTGAACATTATTAACAGAAATGATCACCTCTAGGTGACCTCAGCTCCTGCCTCACTACGGGCAGCACGTGTACGGGTTTCCTTATCTCTACCAGTGTCACTGCCATAAACTTCCTCACATATTTGTACCCCTCTCCTCGCAATGTCTGCATGCACCATAACTACTCTAGACTTTGCCTGGCACTGGGGTTGAATCTAATGGCTTGCAACCGAGAAGTGAAACTGTTGAAAAGACTCAGACATTTCTAGCCTTTCCAGATCCTTCATCAACTTACCAGCACATAAAAATCGGCCCACCCCAAACAATGACATCTACTCTCAAAGAATCTGGTTCACCAGGAAGAGCCACCCATAGACTCTCTCCAACACTCAACTCATCACTTTAGGTATTGTCTGAAAACACAAAGGGATAAGCCAGTAATATTTCCTAGTGTTTCCTATTTCTTATTTCTTGACAGTTGCATGAGTAGTGTAACTCCCCTAGTAATTCCCTTTCAGTTCAAACACCCACAATCAGGGAACAGACAGCTACAAACATCTCTGCTCCAAAGCTGTGGAGAGCAGCCACTGCAGCGGAAACTTCCCAAGGCAAAGCACCCCATGGCTCACTGTCACCAATGGCTCATTGCCTGGTCTTAATTCAGTCACCATTTCCAACTCTTTGTTTTTCACCAAAGAAGGCTTTGTGACTCTGTTCAAATATCTCCGAACCCTGCACCTCTTGTGCCCACACTACCCATTCAGGTCTTGGGATATTCCTCACTACTTGCGCCACAGTATTGCTGTTCTTGTGTGCCCACATAAACAAAAGACTATATCGGAACCAAGACAGACGCACAAGGAAATAAGTTAATATCACAGCCAATCTCATTGTTTGTGATTAAAGCAAATATAAAAGACAGAGATTCCCAGCCCTGGATGTCCTGTACTCTGGGAGGCTGAGGCAGGAGGATCATCAACTGGAACCCAACACAGGCAGCTTGGTTACTTAGCAAGACCCTGCCTGAGCAATAAAAGTGAAGGGGACCTCGGGTTGCAGTTCAGTATGAAGGCCAAGGGTTCAAGCCTTAGTGGAAACAAATTATCCTTGTATTTCAACTCTAGGACACTAGTTGCAAAATGCCACTCCCCTTATCAATACTGAAACCTACTCTTTTGATAAGAAATCAAGAGTTAAGGAGCAACTGTCCCTGAAGTCACTGCAGGCAAAGTTTGTAGTTTCCCTTAAGGAATCACATGGAGCATGACAATGTTAGCAAAAACACTAGAGTCCTGCTTGTGGCCCTAGGAGCTTTAGTCCCAGCAGTCCAGGAGGCTGCAGCAGAGGGATCATAAGTTCAACTTCAAGGGCCAGCCAAATAGCTCAGCAGATGAAAGTACCTTCAATCAGGCGCAGGGGCCAGACGTTCAATCCCTGGGTATGCCTTGTCAGCCCTGCCCCTGGGGCATGCTGAGATGGCAATTGAGATTGGTGTGGTGGGATGCACCTATAATACTAGCTCTTGGGAGGCTGTAAACAGCAGAATCACTAGGAGTCTCATCTAGTAATGAGACACTGAACACCCTGTAGACCCTTCCCTAAAATACAGAAAAAAAAAATGAGTTCAACATCATGCTGAGCATCATAGAAAATTAGTGAGAACCTCACTCAGGATAAAAATGTAAAAGCAACCAGCCACATAGCTCAGTTCAAAGTCTCAGGTTTCAAACACCAGTGTTGAAGGAGAAAATCACACAATGAGAGGATACATTTGAACCAGAGATAAACAATGAGGGAGTTCTTTCAGTGCAAATATGAAAGAGGATTTAGGATAAACATGCATAGGAAGTGATCATCAGAAATTCATGCATTGTTTGTCTTTCTCTGTGGCCCCAGTTCTTGGATTCTTCTCTGTTCAGCCCTAAGAGCTGTAAGCCAAGTACACTGTCTGCTGTTCTGGAAATGTGCTGAATCTTGGTGTCCTGTCTTTGGGTCCTCTTGAGCTGTTTCTAGTAATTTCAGGAGGACTTCAGGAAAGTTGCAGCCCAGTTCTCTGCCCCGTGACTCAGATCTGTGTCCAGGAGCAGTGGCCACAGCACCAGCAGAAGCCAACAAGGGGTTCATGTGGCAGTGCTGTGAGAGGAGGGTCACCCTCCCTCTTGTGCAGCATTTCATCTGCAGCCATGCAGGGAAGGGGTCTCCCTTGGGAAGGAAGGCAAGCAGGAACCTGCACCCCAGGGGTTCCGTACTTGTACTCACCCGCAGGCCCGTCATATGCTGGGAGGTGCTGTGCACAGGCCCAGGATTGCTTCCAAGCTCCTCTCACTTTTGACCATGGGGCTGGGGTGGGGGGCAAGAGGGCTGGGCAGGAGTGGTTGTGAGCCAGAGTGTAGAGGAGTGGGGGACTGGGGGGGAGAAGAAGTAGAGGTTCAGAGGAGTGGGCAGAGGAGGTGTAAGAGAGTGGTTTGGAGGCCACAGTTGAGGGCTGTGGCCTTGGGGAACAAGTTTAGAGATTGGAGGTCAGGGCTCAGGGCCAATCTCAGAGCCCAAACAAGATTTTGCTAGGCTTTGGAGTTCCTATTTCTCTGGGATCCATAGGAACTCTGGCATTCAGGTGCCCAGCTCAGGCAACGCCTCACATCCAGGCCCCACAGTGAAGCATAAACAAAATCTCAACCCCACTCTCTCGGGTCTATTTAGTGTATGGCCTTGGAGAGCACAGTCAACTTCCTGGATCAAAGAATTGTCCTGAGCAGCTCACCCCACACTGGCAAGAAGCAGAATGGGGCTGTGGAGCAACATCTGGACGCAGGAGTAACAGGAACGGACCCTGAACATCACTTATGCCAGCCCAAGTGACCCAAGAACATTGCAGGATGCTGTAGGGACACATGGGTAGCACAGTGTTTGGGGAACTGGTAAATTCCACAACTGTGAATTGATTTGGTTTCTCTTCAGTTGAGTAGCCCATGATCCCTTAAGGCAATTCTGTTCTCCGTGGTTTAAGATATACAGGATGAATTCTGTAAATGTAATAATCCCAAAATGGCTAGGAGAAGACACAGAAACCCAAATGCGTTTTGAGGTCATGGGACCTGAACAGCTATCACTTCTGAGCTCTGTGTGAAAGGAGGAATGAGAAGGAGAGTGAATACAGAGATCAGTGGGAAGCCACTCTGGGCTCAGTATTGCTTAGCTCCACTGACTGAGGTCACAGAGTGCTGCAGGTGCACCAGTCCTGAGGAAGGAGAGATATTCAGCTTCTGAGCTGGGGGTCTGTGAGGATTTGGTGCTGGCTGGGGATGGCACAGAAAGGGGCAGCAGCCTCTCTGGGCTCCCAGGGATGGCTTACTCTGGTTCTCTTGGAGCAGAAAGATCTCCACCCCAGAAGCACCCGTGCACATTCTGTGCTCCCCAGTCAGAAAGATGCTGAGCAGGCCTGGGGCACAGTAGATGACTGTGCACGTGCCTCCTTCCCCCTGACCAGGAGAGGCTTCTCAGGGAGCTGGTCTCCCAGTGCAGGGTCACCACGCAACTCCTCAGAGTGGGAGAGACCCAGCCCTGTGTGCACACAGTGTCCTCTCACCAGGGCCCTGCCCTGGCCTTTCTTGAACTCACTTCAGTTCAGCAAATGACAGGGTGAAGGTGAGGATGCCATGTGTGTGTTTTCGTGGAGAGAGATTTAATAAAGTGTGTTTTAAACTCAGCATGGCTCTTAGAAGACCGATATCGAAGTCACTAGGTGGTGAGTCTGGAAGTCCTCTCCTGACAGGAGACCACATCATGGTCTTGAACGAATGGAATGTCCACATGAACTTACATTGCTACTTTACAAGGGTCAGAAAAACAAGCATCCTGAGAGCTCACTACTTTCCTGCTAATGTAAGTGGTGAGAACGTATAGGTGGCACAGGCACCAGCACTTGGCCCAGACAAGAGAAAGTCCCATCTCTCCTGTGGTCTCAGAGAAGGGGAAGTTGTCAGTGCTGCGGGGGCGCCTGGATGTCACATTCAAGCTGGATAGCAAGTGGCGCCTCTCTGTTCGCTGCTTCCCTCTGATTCCTCCTATATTTGGCTCTCTGAATCTTGAACCAGGCCTGCAATGAGGGGACAAAAGGCACTGGGTTAGAGCACAGAAGAGTTGCTGTCACCCCGAGAAACACGTCGTGTCACTTCACAATAACTGCGCTTTAATTTGCAGAGCAGAAGCCCTGTGCTTATTGCTCCTCTATATCGTGGGCTGTGAGGGTCGCTCAGTGGAAGGCACTGGACTATGCTGCCCACGGCCCTAGCTCCACATCAGGCACCAGAATCAAAGAAAATACAAGAGTAAACAGAACAGCCCACTGCCTACTGCACCTCACCCTCATGAGCACCAGCTCCAAGCCCTGCTCAGGCACAGGCTGACAAGGTTCCCCTCCCCTCCCCAACTCACTGTTCTTGAATGGTCTCTCCTAGTCATGGGATGCAGGCCTAGGGCCAAGATGCTCCAGTGCTTGATGTTAGCTCCAGGGCTTCTATGCAAGTGAAGCAGCACAACGTCCTGCTTACTGACCAACTCACTCTTGCCAGTAATCACTGGGAGAATATCTCCAAGTGATGGGGCCTGGGCACAATAGCCCTTGATCTGTATATACAGTCCTATGGAGGGCAAGGAGGTCCTAGTTTAAATATTCTACCTTCTGTGAACACATGAGCCTTTTGCAGAATGCTCCATTCAAGAATGGGTGACTTCCCCACTTCCTCTGGGGCACCTTGACAACTAACTGCAGGCAGGCAGGGAGCCCGGACACTGCTGTGACTGGTGGCATTTGGCGTACGAGAGAAGTTGACAACTGCTAATCCTGAGTGAAAGACATCTGTCCATGTCCCTGCCCATCCCTGCTTTAAGGGCAGGATAATGGCCATGGTCACCAGTGTAATTTGTACACTCTCCAATCTCACACAGCCCCAGGTTTCTCTGGGTTTAAAGCAAAGCCAGAACACGACATTTAATCAACTTTCACAGGTCCTGGACCACCCTGCCTCACACCCAAGTCCCTGCTGCTGCCCTGGACCTGCATACCCCAACCCTGGTTCCCTTTCCAAGGCACAAAAGGGGAGGTGCACTTCAGAGAGAGGGAACAGAAGTGAACAGTGGGAGGATCACAAGACCACTCCTTTCTGAACCTCCAGGGTGCATTGCACTGTGGACCAGAACTGTGCAAGATGTCCCTGTCCCTTCACAGCTTTGCACCCGCCCAGTTCTTGAAGATTCCCAAGGAACCAACAACCCTTTGGAAACTCTCACACTGCCAAAGATCATCACGCAAGCAACCTCCTCTTCTCCCAAGTTGTGCCTGCTTCCCCACATCAATATAACCTGCCACGAAGTCCAGAACAGAAGAGCTCACTTGAAGAGGACACAGACATTCCATGGGTGATGACTACATCTGCACATAGGCTCGGGCTGACAACGGGTCTGCTTCATGAGCCTCCTTTCCTACCAGTTCTCTTACCATTCATAGGACGGGGGCAACTCCACCTGAATTTCTTTGGACCTTGATATGCACATATTGGACATCCTGAGAACTTTTCCCTACTTCATTGGTTTGCTCTGGCCCCTGTCCCCAAGGACTCCAGTGACAGAAGCCCACAGCCAGGGAAGGGAGAAAGAACCTCACATGTTCTTTGTTCCTGTGCTTTGACTGTCACATTGAGAAACTGCTGCCCACTTCCTCCTCCATGGCCCAGGTGAGATGGTTTTGATGAAGCTTGTTCTGAGGCACAAGAATGCCAGGGCTCAGTGCCATGCATTGTGGGGTTGCTGTCCTGGATCCCTGCCCAGATCCTGAGCCCATTCTCCCCACCGCTCTATGCCCTGCCCTCTGCAGCAACGTGAATGATGAGCTGTTCCTGATTTTTGAGCCCAGCCCTACTCTTCACTGTATCTACCTGTGGTAACTGGACTCGTGCAGGTTATCTCTGATCCCGTCAGCGACCTGCACGATGCCCACTGCCTGTAATTGTTGCTCACCATTTCATCGCTATTTGTATGCATTCTGACAGTCTCATGATGTAGCCCAGGCTGGAGTGGAGATCACAGTGATCCTCCTGCCTCAGCCTGCAGAGTGCTCAGATTATAGCTGAGCACAACCACCCTTGGATCCTCTGCACCTCTCTTGGATAAACCAAAGCTCATTCCACACCACCCTTTTTGACTGTCTCATTCTTGAGACCAGCTGCCCAATCCAGCTCAACCATCCCCTATGACAGCCTGATTCTTACTCTTTTGGGCATATGTTTGGGTGGACACATATGGGATATCAAAGTTTTAACTGAGGGATGAGCCAGTCTGTGCTGTGTTCCCAGATGTACAGAGCAGGGGAAGAAGAGCATATACTGGGTCTCCACGGTGTCTTCCCATCACACTATCTCCTAAAGGAGAGACACATTCATCTCTTATCTACTGTATCCTTTGAATTATGTCCTCTGTCATCCCAACATTGACAAAAATTTGTTTAGCTAAATGGGTTTATGTACCTTTCAATTGGTGAGAACCCTTGAAAGCCATTGCAATCCTGATCTTCTCTACATAAATTTGACTTCTTCTGGAGCCGGCCTGTGCCCCAACAGGAGTGCACACAGAGCTCCCCCTAAAACGTAGCTGCCTGAACAGGAAGAGAGATATGTACTTTACATACTGAAGGCATGCCCACACAGTACACATTTGTGTAACTACGCATGCCCATCTTGGATACGTAGTTCACTTTTTGAATTCCCCATTCAAAGCAGAGCATGTCAGCCAAGGCAAAGGAAAAGACAGTGAATATACACCCACTTGAACTTGCCTAGCACAAAGCCTCTACATCTGGAAATATGTTTTACAGTGAGTGCTGAAGCAAGTACATTTTTTTCAGATGTACTGATATGTACTTTAGTTTCAGCCACATACAGTTGTCTTGCAAGATCTTTCCTGTGGAGAGAAAGCAGTCAATGCTCTGGATTGGGCATTATAGTGAAAAGACTAGCAAGTCTTTCCTGGCCTTATTGTTACTTCTCCATCACCCCTAAAAACTGCAAAGTGTCCAAGTGCTTGAGCAAATGCATACAGTGGTGTTCATCTTGACCTGCAGGGAAGGAACATGCAGGGCCAGTGTTCATGAGCTTCAGTGTGGGAAGACAGACAGCCTTGTGCATACCTGCTGGACAAGAGCATAAGCAAGTCTCACCCTGCTGGAGCGGGCCATTTATAGTTGGGCACAATGGGAAATTTTATGTTTCTGAGTACCAGCCACAATCAGAAAGGAATCCATCAGTGGTTAGCAACCCGTGCACATGGATTCTTCATCCTGGGATGTGACATAATGGACATTTATCCCCAGAATATGCCCTCTCTATTGTTGTCAGAGGCAGGGGCAGGGCACTGCATGGCAGGGGAAAGGCCTGGTCAGGGGAAAGGTAAAAGCACGGTAAGGGAGGCAGCAGGAGAGGGTCAGAGACAAGGCACTGAAAGACAGGATCATGACCAGCACAGCAGCAAGGTTAGGCTTAGGACAGCAGTAGGAGCAGGGCCATGGCCAGGGGCTATGCAGTGGTAGGCGCAGGACAGGACCAGGGTCAGGGAGGTGATGAGGGAGGGCAAGGGCATGGGATAGGTGTAAGGCAGGGGCAAGTGCGAGGCAGAGCAGGGCAGGAACAGTGTAGGGCAGGGACAGGGCAGGAGCAGCAGGAGGCCCCTACTGTGGGCTGGCACAGTGGGTAAGGAGTGACCTGTAAATACCCTGACCACCTAAGTCTGGTTGTGCCCTGGGTGAGCTGTTTAACTTATCTTCAATTCAGAGTACTAGTTTTCCTAGAAAACCCTTTCCAGGTCCTACAGCTGACACTGTGTGAAGTTGTACTGGATTTGAGGTTGTCTCATCAGGGGCCCTGGCTTCAGTGCCAGCTCGAAGGCCAGCGTTCATGGCAGCTGCTGATGAGGGGTCCAGGCTCCACATCATCTTCCCCCTTCCTGTCACCTCCCACCTTCATGGCCACCATATCTGGGCTCTTCTGCCTCTGCTGCTGCAGGAAGCTCACCAGCCAACTGGGATACAGGATCTGGCTGCTCCTTGCCTAAAGTGGCTGGCTTCTGCCACTGGGCAACCCAGTCCAGGTTCAGCACGGCTCTGTTTGTGGGGCACCGACCTGGAGAAGATGGTCTCCTACCGGAGGTCGACCTGTTTGTGGTCAGGAACTCTCCAGAACCTGGAGAACTCACACATCAGGAAACAGAAAGAGAACAAGTAAATACCCTAATGCTGCACCTCAAGCATATAGAAAAAGAAGAGCAAACCAAGCCCAAAGCTCAAAGATGGGAAGAGACCATAAAAATTAGAGCAGAAATTAATGCAATTGAGACAAACAAAACAATATAACGAATTAAGGGATCAAAAGCTCGTTCTTTGAAAGATTAAATAGAATTGATAAACCCCTATCTACCTGCATGAAAAACAGGAAAGAAATAGCCCAAATTCAAGTAAAAAGGAATGAAATGGGCAAAATTAGTATGGACCTTGTGGAAATTCAGAAGGTCTTCAAT